>NC_133327.1:81190714-81353214 GCF_042186555.1 Aquarana catesbeiana | reverse complement strand
GCCACCTCTCAGTGCCGCCTCATCAGTGCCCATTAGTGCCACCTTATAAGTGCCTATATGTGCAGCCAATCAGTGCCCATAAGTGCAGCCTATCAGTGCCCATTAGTGCTGCCTCATCAGTGCACATCAATGAAGGGGAAAAATTACCTGTTTTCAAAATTTTATAACAAACTGTGAAACTTTTTTTTTTTAGTTTTTTTTCCCAAATTTTCAGTCTTTTTTGTTTTTTTAGCAAAAAATAAAAAAAGCAGCAGTAATTAAATACCACCAAAAGAAAGCTCTATGTGTGTGAAAAAAATGATAAAATTGTCATTTGGGTACAGTGTTGCATGACCGCGCAATTGTCATTCAAAGAGTGACAGCACCGAAAGCTGAAAATTGGTCTGGGCAGTAAGGGGGTTTAAGTGCCCAGTAAGCAAGTGGTTAAAAAGCATTTGGTGCACACAAAATGGATTGAATGAAAGAAAATTTGTGCACATAGTTCAGCTTAAATTAAAAAAGAAAAGAATGGAAACCTCAATTATAAAGTAGATCTTTAGATTTTGCCTCCATAATGTGTCAGTGCCACAGTGAATATCACATACACAACTACATTCAGTCATTTATGACTTAAACTGTCAATGTATGGACCACTGGATGCTGGCTTCTGTTGCCTCCTACACAGGTAAAGGTGATAGGTAGATAGATAGATAGATAGATAGATAGATAGATAGATAGATAGATAGATAGATAGATAGATAGATAGATAGATAGATAGATAGATAGATAGATAGATAGATAGATATTTCCATAACAAGCATAATAGTTTCTTTGTCTAGATAAGGTTGAATGAGCAACAAATAACACAAAGTACATCTGGATTTCGGAAGCTTTCACGTTAGTGGGAGCCTGGACTCTAATGACAATTATGTTCTGCTGTAGCTCGATAAACACATTGCTCATTCTGGTTTATTCAATGACGACCTAGATGCAGCGTTCCTCCTACGTAAATTCCCTTGGCTGGGGAAGAGAAATGAGTGGCTGGCTGTGTTGTATTCTCCCTTTGTATTTTTCACTTGTACGTAATTTGCTGGATATCTGACTTCCCAAGTTGGTGACTCACCAAGCCATCGCCTTAGCGTTTTTCCCAGCTACAAACAGGCTGTCATCGGGCACTGAGTCACCAGCTTGAAACGATGGCTCAAAATCTCACAGGTGAAGATGTGCGGAACGGAAGAAGTGCACGGTAAATTTAAATCACTGTGCAGAGATTAGCACTCTATGTAAAACCTGTGGCCACCACCAATCCTGTGGTTTACGTTGGCATAAAGGTGTGCTCCATTCATACTTGAAGATGAGATTTTGGAAACTATAATTGTGTTATTTAAAAAAAAAATAAAAAAAACATTTACAAGTTTATAAACAGATCATTTGTATTTTTTGCCCTTTTTTGTTGAGGATGGATTCACACTTTCAAGGTGCGTGAACACACGTTATCATACCTCCCAACTTTTTCAGATGGGAGCGAGGCACACCTATTAGCAAAGGTATGTAGGCATAGGACACACTCGCTGCCACAAGGAAAAATGATTAGTTAAACCCACAAGTGCGCTTTTATTTACCACTACTAAACCTTTATAATGGCTTTCAAAATTTACAAATGCAGCAATTTAGAAAGTGGATGAAAGGATTAGCACTAGGAAACACTTTATATACAACTATATAGATCAGGGACAAATGAGGAGGAAGGAGGGATAGAGAAACTTTGTTCCAAATCAGGGACAGTCCCTCAAAATCAGGGACATTTGGGAGTTACACATTATGCTGTGTATTGAGGTGCATTCCATTAGGGAAAGCCATTTGTATTGATGTGCGTTCCATTAAGGTAGTCTATTCAAAAGGTGCATGCGCTATTTTTTGTAATGCAGTGTACCACAACTCACTCACAGGGCTTCAACGCAAAAGTTTAATGGGCTCCATAGCTGGCAATGTCTGTTAGGACAATAGTGCACTTTATCTCAATACAATGTATGTCCAAATCAAGGACCGATGGCAGGAGAGCTGTCAGCATTGTCAGTACACTACCAGTTCTATGATAGAAGTTGACAGGAAAGAGCAGCCATGCTGGGAATTAACTTTTTCACATTAATTTCTCATCCAGTTAGTCATTTGTCAGTCTTGGGAATACTGTGTCAGGCATACGGGCTTAATATCAAAGTGCTGGCCAGGAAAACCAGAAGCTCTGAAGGCAATAAATTTACTCATGTGGGTTGGGTTATTGAGACAGGGAGTTCCCCTCCTAGATTGCAGGTTAGAAACCACAAGTCAGTTAAAGTAGCACATCCTACTTTAATTCCTAAGACACTTAGCCACCTCATGCCAGGAGCCAACAGGCACTCACAGACCTTTGTGCCGTCCCTAGACACGCATTTCTTGAACATTAATAGGACTCTGTAAATTGAATTCACTTTGCCATTGCCACATACCACAGAAAGTTACCGCACTTCTGATGCAAGACCTTCCTTTCGTGATTCCCCAGGCCAGGTCCATAGGCCAACCCTGTGCCACAGCAGGCTCCAATATGGAGACCTAGCGGCAAGGTGAGGGATATGAACCCTGTAACTCCGCTTGAGTGCTTCCGTCATATTCCGCTTCCTCCAGTCTGAATATAGATATTAGATATTACAACCAAGAACTAGACAGGACTCGTTTGGCTGCAGAGCTGGAACATGAACTGTTTATTTGAACAGAGGCACACAGAGATACACACTCAGAGGACAATCCCCCCTCCTTTGCATAATGACACAGGGAAGATTAGACTTTACCTCCTCCAGTAGCATGACACAGGTGTATTCAAACTTCAGCCCGGCTCAGGAGCACGCCCACATGAGTGCCCCCACAGCAGCCGGCTTGCTATGGGAACACTCAGATAAGAGAAGTGAGGGAGAGTGCTGGCAGAGACTCAAAGAAAAGCTTGTAAAAGATAAGGAATAGAGGGTGCACCAGCCTAACGCATTACTTTTGCGACAATTTATTTATAAAAATATGGGTATATACTTACAAACAATGACATCAATCAGACATAGCAAATTCTAGAAAGTGCCCCAGTCAGCCTGGTTTACTGGACAAGTCCCAAATGTGAGATAAATTTCCAAAAGAGCTGACGCGTTTTAAGGGGAGTTCCCTCGAGCTAAGCAATCAAACTAAATTTTTAAGGGTTTTCATATGAAATTTGTTAAATCCATAATGTTACTATGACATTTTCCTGAATTTGTCTGAACTTTCAGGCAATTCTTCTGAATTTCCTTATAGACGTTTGAACAAAATTCTACTGGTGTATAGCCAGGTTTAGAAAAACCGTGACAGATAATTTTTCCGAATTTTAGTACAAGCGTTTGAACAAAATTCTACTGCTGTATGGCCAGCTTTAGAAAAGACATGACTGATAAACTATCCAATATTTGGAAAATGTTAGTCTTCAAATCCTTGCGTTATATATTTTTGTAAACTGCGAATCGTAGCTCTGCAGTTACAGTATGTGTTGTATACAGTGTGCTGAGATGTTTTTCATTAACGGTATTTTTAGAACGTAGTTCATTTGCAGCCTTGCTGACCATCTGCAGCGTCCTCCAGCAAGATGGTGTTTGCACAGTCCACTGCTCATTTGAATGGCATTACCTCTTATAAACAGGCATCACGGAGCAGAATATAGAATTGGGCAGGAAGTGGTAAAACTACAGGGTAGGAGAAAAATCAGGGAGCATCGCAATTTCTGCCACCAGGTTTCTAAGAACTGATGTCTTGCTATCCTAAATTGGTTATTGATTCCTAAAGCTTGGTAATTGTAATGTTCTGTCATCAGCAGTAAAATCTATTAAATCACAACTCCACATTTGTGACTTATTGATATGGAAAGGCAAGACAGTGAAATCATTTGTTAAAAGTGAACTCCAAACAGATATAAAAAAATAAAATTATTTTATTATATTATATTATTAAAAGCAAGCAGACAAGGTAGATAAAAATCAATGATTTAAAAAAAAAAAATCAGATTTTTTTAAATTTAAATCAAATTTCTTTTAATAAAATGCTTTTGGAGTAAAAAAGATAGTTTTCTATTTAAGATACTGTACATCTATAGCCATTTTTTTTTTTTTTTTTTAGTTTTAGATTTAAAAAAACAGTAACACAAAGACCAAGTTGGCTTTATATCACGACGTCAAGCCAGCGATACCATCCGTCGCGTTATCCTACTCCAACATCTAGCTCGCACCAGGAAAATCCCCATGCATCTCCTTTCTCTCGATATACGTAAGGCATTTGACACGGTCTCTTGGCCTTACCTAAACTTTATATTACAACGCTGGGGATTTGGCCCCAATTTCCTGCAATGGATAAACTCCCTATACAACCAACCGCAGGCCTACGTTAAATATTCAGGATTTCGATCGGACTGTTTCCAAATACAATGTGGTACGAGACAGGGTTGCCCCCTCTCTCCCCTAGTGTTTGCACTAGCATTTGAACCACTTGCGGCCCTGCTTAGGGAAAATCCAAATATTAAAGGCCTAGACATAGCTTCCACATCCCATAAACTGTGCTTATTCGCCAACGATGCACTGTTTTTGTCACCTCACCAAGCACTACTCTCCCAAATCTTATCCAACTCTTAGACAAATTTGCTTTAATATCAGGCCTGGAAGTTAACCAGTCCAAATCTAAGGCTCTCAACGTGTCTCTTCTACAACCAGAACTTGAACACATACAAGAATTCTTTCCCTTCACCTGGTCTATATCCTCGATACCATATCTTGGTATTAAATTAATTAGCGATCCAGCCCATCTATTTCGAGCCAACTACCTTCCTATGTTAAAACATTTAACAGCCTTACTAGAATCATGGCGACCGTTATGTATCTCATGGCTTGGTCGGATTGCGGCTGTAAAAATGTCTCTGCTTCCAAAACTCCTCTATTTATATAGAGTCCTCCCGATCCCTATCCCTTCTTACTTCCACCGAATTATTCAAACGCGAGTGTCCAAATATATATGGGGCTCCACTAGACCTAGGGTGTCTAGGGCCATACTACTTCGTAGTAAGCTCAATGGGGGCTTGGGGCTACCTAACTTTCTGAGGTACTATCACGCGGCCCAGCTAGCCCAGATCACTCTCTTTCATGCAAAAACTGTAATACCACTATGGGTTAGTCTGGAAGCTATTGACCTTTACCCCCCTCACTGTGTCTAACCTATTATGGTTACCCGCCTCAACCCATGGTCCTATAAGTAACCCCATTACCAGGCACTCCCTTAAGTTATGGGACAAACTTCGAGGCCCGTTTAAACTGATATCAGCTCACTCCCCGTTACTTTCTTTTCTAGATCACCTGAAATTTTACCCGGCCCACGCTAATCCAAGATCATTTCAAATCTGGCTGAGAGCAGGGCTGTATCGCATATGCGACTTTACCTCTGGAACCTCCGTAAAGACGTTCTCATCACTACAAAACCAAGCAGAAATACCCTTGACAGAGTATTTTAGATATTTACAGATAGCCCATTTCGTTTGCACAACTATAGGCTCACACTCCTCATTAGACAATTTCTCCATATTTGAAGGAATTTGCAACTCGGACCCCCATGCTCCGGGCCTTATTTCACGTTTATATATTCATTTGACCTCTCCCCCAGCCAACCTGCCCACTTACGCTGCACAGTGGTCCAAAGACCTATCAATAGATCTCGACGTGGAGGACTGGTCTGGTATCTGGTCCAATACAAAAATTTTATCCCACAATGTAATCGCTCAAGAAGCAAACTATAAAGTACTCATGAGATGGTATCTGGTCCCAGCCAGGATCTCTAAATTTCTCCTAAATTACCCCTCGGTATGTTTCTGTGGCTGTGGTGAGAGAGGTACTCACGGTTATATATGGTGGGCATGCCCGATAGTACAGGAATTTTGGGTTGCAATATTCCGAATGGCTTCCACCTTACTTCAACATACCATTGATCCTGACCTTTCTGTTCCATTGCTGAACCTTATCCCGTCAGAGTACACCAGATCCCAGACCTCCTCCTTCAACTTACTACAGTGGCTAAACAGACGGTAGCCAGAGCCTGGAAAACCCCAAAACTGAATCTCGCCGAAGTTAAGAATAGGACCACTCAAGCCATGATGCATAGTAAAATTGAAGCAACAATTCTGGATAGAATTTCCCAACACCTTAAAATTTGGAACCCCTGGGCTGAACATTTTTTTACCCCCGGACACCTTCTAGAGCCCTAGTTAGACCACAATAACGTCAGATTAACTCAGTGACGTTCCGACAACCAATGCGACCCCCCGACCACCCTTCTCCCCACTCTCCCTTTCTCTAGACTCTCTCTGCCCCCTCTTTTCTCTCCTCTTTTCTTATCCCCTCTTTACTAACTATTACTTTACCTACAGACACACCACTGGTAATACATCCTAGTGATTACACAAAGTTTACTAGGTTTTGACCTTTCACATGTTTGCGGATTTACCTTTTATGTAAGCGCATAGATATATTGTTCCTGTTTTATCTTTACTTACATACTGCGATAAACCCAATGCATCCGCACATATTACTTTAATGCTTACCTTCTGTATTTTTTGTTATGACAACGATCTTATTGTCTGTGTTACTAATTAGACGCACGAAAAGAAATTGTGTAACTAACATTGTTTATTGTCACACAAATATTACCTGTTGAACTTTATGTCTTCTTTTCAATAAAAAACTTTGAACAGAAAAAAAGAACAGTAATGCCGTGTACACATGACCGGATGGTCCGACGGAACAAATCCATCGGACATTATGATCATTTGTGGGCTTCATCGGACCTGCATCGGACCTTTTCTGTCGAAAATTCCGACGGAACCTAAAAATAGAACATGTTTCAAGTCTTTCCGACGGACTCGAGTCCGATCGAAAAATCAGTTCATCTGTATGCTAGTCCGATGGACAAAAAAACTACGCAAGGGCAGCTATTGGCTACTGGCTATGAACTTCCTTATTCTAGTCCCTTCGTAGGTCATCATGTTAAAACGACCGGACTTTCGAATGACTTTAGTCCGTTCGTGTGTGTGCAAGTCCGGTCGTTCGCATGTCCGTCGGAAAGACCGTCGGACCTTTGATGCCGAAAAGTCCCAGCGTGTGTACACGGCATTAGAATCCCTGTTAGTTTTTTTTTTTTCTGTGTCCCGTGAGATTTCACTTCATTTTCTACAATACAATAGGAAATTAGTGGAAATTATCTGCTAAATGAGGAGACCCAACAGAGACTCAGACAACTTTAAAAAACCTAACTAAAAGTAACTTCTACATATGTATTATGGATTATATGTGTATTTAGTCAACATATTTATAGTTTGTAACCAAGGATTATGACCAGTTCACTTTAAAGCCTAGTACACATGGCTAGTTTTTTTTTTCTTTCAACCCAGCGGGTTTATAATTTTTTTTATATCTATACACAGGTGTTTTGCCTTTCATTTCTATTTTAAACTGAATGGGTTGTTTTACAATCACCTTTAAAGTCGCGTATACACGATCAGATTTTCCAATGGGAAATGTGCGATGACAGGCTGTTGGCGGAAAATCCGACCGTTTGTACTCTCCAACAGACAATTGTCAGATTTTCCACGGACAAATGTTGGATGGTAGGCTTTTAAATTTTACGCGGACAAATGTCTGTTGTCGGATTTTCCGATCGTGTGTACACAAGTCCGTCGGACAAAAGTCCAAAGTACAAACATGCATGCTCGGAAGCAAGGATGAGCTGGAAGCTGTCGGTCTTGTAAACTAGCGTTCGTAATGGAGAGTTAACATTCGTGACGTGGCAAATTATGAATTCTTGAAATGCAGCGCACATTCTCCTCTTCTTTAATGGGATAATAATGAAGCTGCTTTGCTGGTGATACTGATGGAGTTATTGCAAACACATTTTCAAATACTTTTTTTTCTAGTGATCAATCAAGAATAATATTATGCTTTTTTGGGGGGGTAAGTTACCACAACACAATTATCCTGTAGTTTTTAAGATCAAAGATAAAACTATTTTGGTATCCCTTGTCAATTTTACATTGTATTTTTTTTAAATGTAACTGCCTACTCCCAGACTGTCATTTGAAGTAAAACACATAGCTAAGTATTATTCTCCACAATTTTTTTATTGTGCATTAAAAAGAGAAAACAAATAAAATTAGACATGCTATCTGCCAATAGAACTTAACCAAAAAGTGCATTCTATGCATCCAAAAATATAGAAAATATAACAAATCAAATCATTATTATTCAAACAAAAAATAAAATAAAAGCCTCATGCATGTCTCCTGCTTCTTAATATAGGGGGTCAACAATGCCAAGAGTTGGTGAAAGCAGGGGTCCGTCATCCGGGGATAATTCCGAAAATCATCCGGATTATTCTCCTGGAGCTCCCTCAGCAAAGGCATATGACATAGTTGGTCACGATTAATAAAGCAACCAATTTTTGGTCCGAGAAATCCTCCTCCTCCTGTTCCTGGACTAGACTTGGGTCAAAGCAAATAAATAAGGCCAATCATAAATAACATGTTATCGCCTCCGATTCTGCAACATGTCTGGTTGATGAACTGCTGTTCAGAAATGAACTGAAAAGCACGCACTAAAAAAAGAGCTAAATGAAAAGCGCAAAATGAAAAGCGTGAATCAACACTCACCAAACTTTTACTAACACTAAATTAGCAGAAGGAGCCCAAAAGGTGGCAGTAAAGAGCTGAAAAACTACGTAGTACGTCACTACGTTTGTGTTTGTTGGCCGACAATTCCTTGTGTGCAAGACAAAATCCAGGCACACAACTTTGGACAAAAGTCCAAGGTTTTGTCTGCGGAAAATTCGATCGTGTGTACGAGGCATAAGGGGCATTTAGATAAAATATTGACATCCATGGGGATTTAGCCAGCTGCAGAAAATGAATGCCAGAATGAAAATGAGCCTCGCCTACAAGGTACACTGTGTCCCCAGGAGGGAGTTATAAATGCAGCATTTACATGTTTGACTGGCGTGTACCTTCAGTCTTGAGTATTTTCCGTTATTATCTCTTCATTCAAAGCATAGTAAGTAAACGGCGTACCATCTCCTCTTCGCCTCCTCGTACACATTGCTCTAAAATATTAAATATGTACGAGGAGGATATTAAGCACTTGAGGTAGAGAACAGTTTCATTAAGTCAGCAAGAAAATGAATCGTTGCTGCTGTAAATACCGTATGTGACACACTTCCCAATAGGAGTTTTGCAGAAGTTTTCATTAACTGGAGGATTAGACTCTTACAAATGTAAATAGGATCTCGCTTGAGTCTTAACTCATCTTGTAAAAACCCTTTAAGTGAAAAAACACTAATGGTTTATGGATGATATTAAAGTGATACTAAAGTCTCATTTTTTAAAATTTAAAAATAACAACCATGTTATACTTACCTGCTCTGTGCAGTGGTTTTGCACAGAGCAGCCTTGATTCTCCTCTTCTCGGGTCCTTAATCAGTGCTCCAGGCCCCTCCCTTTTACCAAGCCGCTTGCTATGGGGGCACCAGAGCCAAGCCGTGGCGCTGCTTTGTGTGTCCATTCAGACACGGATCCACGGTTCAGCCCCGCCCCCTCTCTCTCCTCATTGGCTCACTGACTTTAATTGACAGCAGCAGGAGCCAATGGTGCCCCGCTGCTGTCTCAGTCAGTGAGGAGAGAGAGTCCCGGATAGCAGAAACTCTCGTGCATCATTGCTGGATCGATATTGTCTCAGGTAAGCATTAGGGGGGCTGAGGGAGGCTGCTGCACACTGAAGGTTTTTTTTATCTTAATGCGTAGAACCACCTTAAATCCTCAGTTTTTAAGCACATTCATTAGCTGATTTAATCACGTACTAAGTATACAGCTTCTTTATACCTTTTTATCCTTGCCTGTTCCAGTTTAAGAACAGGAGCCAGCTATGAAAGTTGAAAACTGAAAGTGGTGGGGTAAAAAGTTTACCAACCAGTTTGCTAGGTAAGGTTTAATTTATCGTGCTCAATATGTTAAACTGTCATGGAAATTAAGAGCTTTGCCTATAAGCAAACATTTACAGTTAAATAGCTCTTTGTATAATGCCGGTAAAGCACGCTTGCATATCTCCAAGTAACACAGACACAGAGGCTGGTATCACGATGAGCATAGACATCCTGCTGAATAGGGCAGGTCTTGTTTATTTATAGGGCTGAACAGGGATGACAAAGGAAGGTGGGGACTTCACAATCAGCCGATCAGACACTTGTATACCTTCAAAAGAACCAATCAGGCTATTTAAACTTAAAAATAGATATCAGGTAGTGACGTATGTATTCGGCCGTGTGCAGAGCAATGTGTGCAGAGCATTGTGTGCATATTCCCACTGTTACCATTGGCACAAACCGTACTCCACGAGGCTCAGGGAGCCATGGCGTTGTACGATTATACTATTGTTCCCATGTACGCGGGTCTGTTTGCCGGGAACATAGATGCAGTGGCCATGAGGTGGCCAGTCTCTTGGTGAAGCATAAGCAAACATCCCTTACAGGGCGAACAGATCTCCCGCGTCCACGGGAAGGTTTCAGCAACGGTCCTTCAGTGGTGTCTGTATGTGCGAACTTAGAACCCCTAAACATTACATATATTTTTTAGCAGAGACCCTAGAGAATAAAATGGTTGTTGTTGCAATATTTTATGTCACACTGTATTTGCGCAGCGGTCTTCACAACATTTTTGCAGAAAATACACTTTATTGAATTTAAAAAACTAAACAATAAAGTTCGCCCAATTTTGTTTGTATAATGTGAACAATGATGTTACGCCATGAGAATCGTGATCTTTATTCTCAGCAAAAAAATTGTGATTCTCATTTTAGCCAGAATTGTGCAGCTCTAATATACAGCAATCAAAGCACAAAACAGGGCCAGTCTATGGCTAATAAAGCCCTTTCTGTAATCCAGGCATTAGGTACCTACAAACAGAAAGTCAACTTAGATGCTGTATGGCTTGTTTCCCATGGACTTTTGACTCATGGTCCACTGCGGATTGCGTTGTCAGCAGTGCCTGGCCCACGATATTCCACCTCCTGCATGCTGGTTTAAGAGGGATTTTACACTGAAATCCCTTTTATCTACAACAACTCTGTTCCTTGAACATGGTTGTGGCCTTATCCTATTCTCCTCCATGTGGCGCAGTGGTACCTGGTATTGCTCCTGAATGTGACATGCTCTATTTTTTCCTATGAAAATGTGTATGGGGCTACGTGGCGGCCATTCCCTGGTTATGATAAAAAATACACCTTAACCGCCTAAATTTAATGCACCAAAATGTTTGTGTCAAAGGGACCTAAACTGTGATGTCGGGCTTAAGGATGGGCCAAACCCTGGGTTCGTTTTGAGCAGGGTTTTGCGGATTTCAAAGAAGTGCGGGTACCAAACCTGAACCCCACTGAAATCAATTGGACCTGAATAGCTCAAATTAAAAATGGCCATTTTCTGGGCAAGAGGCAAGAGGTTGTCAAAAAGAATAGCATGGTGGGGGGACAATGCCTTGAGTACAATGTACCAATGCAAAAAAATGTTAAAAACATTCCATTCGACTAGGAGCAGTCATTTTTAAACGCCTAAAGTAAAACATTAAAAATGTTGAATTCTCTCTAATAAAAAAGGATCACCGCTAGGGTTGCTACCTTTTCTTCAAGCCAAACCCAAACACTTTAGCGGCTCACAGCAAAATAAAATTTTTAAAGGGGGAATGCAGTGGACTCTGGTGTAAAGGGGAACTCTTTTGTAAGGGGGTCCGTGCTCACCAAACCTCCCACTTACATCAGAGTTCCCAGAATTTCCCCTTAAATCAGGGTTCCCAAACGGCCCCTTAAATCAGGGTCCACAGGGCACCCCTTACATCTGAGTCCCCATACCTTAGTATATTCACTCACTTAGAGGCAAGAGAGAGAAGGGAGGGTGGGGGGGGAGACTTCAGTCACAGACATTGGATGGTGAGCTCACTCACCTCAGGATGGAGGCTCAGGTATCGACCCATTTTATCCACAATGTTTCTGCCGGTTGGTGAACTTCAGATTTCCAGCCCACACATCCCTTTCCTGAGGACCAGAACACCAGGGATTGGAGTGTGTGGGTGGGCAGAGGGGTAGGGGTGGGAGGAGGAGGAGCAGGTCAAGCCCTCTCTCCTGTCCATCTATGGGAATGGGTCCTGTGCACACCCCTATGCACTCGGCAGTTGTGGTACTCGGTTACTTGGGGAGCTTTTATGCACCATTTGCCACAGGGAGAAGATTGTGAAAAAGGTAAAAGCAGGTGCCAACTAGCTAAGTGCAATCAAAATTAAAGCTACAGTGGGAAAGAGGAGTATATGAAAAACATGTAAACAACATATATAGGAGAGTGTCATTATAAAAAAAATAATAATAAATAGAGGGTGAAAATGATGGAATAAAAAAAAAAATAACAGGGCAAAAATAAAAAAGGCAGATAAAAATAAGAAAAAATAAATAATTAGAAGACTGAAAAAAATGAAAAAAGGATGGAGACCTTTATAAGAAAAAAAATTAAAGCGGAACTTTACCCATACCAACTTGATAGAAAATAATGTTCTTTAGCAAGGAACATACATTCCACATTAATAATTTTGCTACCAAAATTAGTGTGTGCGCTGTAAATTGCCTCCAGCATTGTTACTGTTTCTTCTTGCCAGAGGCTGCCATTTTACTGAAGCCCAGAGCCCCTGAACAGCAGTAAATCATAAAGCGGAACAAAACCCATTGATCTAACAATTTAAAAAAACAGTTACATTCCTGGAATACCGGGATGGCTGTCATTTTTCATTTACAATCTTATTTATTAAGGATTAACATAAAAACAGGGTGTACAGGCACCGGGAAGACATTCATTACAATCACAAGTTAGGATTAATCAGCTAACAAGTACATCTCTCATGTGGCCTATGAACAGAGTAGTAGAGCAAGCATTTATCCCAATAATTGGGGAGGAAAAGAAACAGGATGGCTGTCATTTTTGCTTGTGTCCTCAAGCAAACTGTCAAACCATCAAATGGCTGGTGTCATAACTGATCACATGTGCAGCACCATGGCAGTTGCAGATCAAACAGAAGCAGCTTCCTTGGCTGTAAAGGATAGGAGGGTTTATTTCCCTTTTAAGGCTGTTAGCAGACCGGCCTCTACAAACTCAGCAGTGCCTTAAAATAGAGAGCAACTGAGCATGTGCAGAGCGGGATGAGACAGTGTATTACTGGATTTTAAACAGTATAGACACTTATGTTTACTGTTTTACATAACTATACCTGTACAAGGGGCCAGCCTGAAGCGATCTACCAAGACTTCATTTTCTGACTAAAGTTCCACTTTAAAATGATGTGTTAAAGAATACTGAAAAAGGCTACAACAAAAAATGATAATTACAAAAATGAAAAGTCACAATGAAAGAATGGAGAAAAAAATAAGGAAAAAGTGAGAGAAAAATCCAATTAGAGCACTAAAGTAAGAGATTAGTAAATAATTTTAAGGAGTGAACATATTGATAAGTGGTGTTAATATGGGAACATTTTATCGAGGTCAGAGTGTGTGCAAAAAAGTTTTTTTAAAGATTTATGTCAAATAATGTGTTGAAATTAAAAATATTTCATATCAACCTGTTAAGGGGAAAGTGACAGGGATTGGAGAGAGAATACCATATTTAAAAATGTTGATTCGTATTGAAGAGATATAACAAAAATTACATAAATGCAATTGTGGCTTTCCTTTTTCCCACAGTTGCAAGGGAAAAAAATGGAATGTTCAGAATAAAAAAAAAAACTTAATTGCACTTAATACATTTTTTTAATACTTTAATGCCGGCCTTACAATCTCATTCCTGTTAATAATATTAGTAACAAGTCAATTTGTATTGGCTGCACCAGTCAGGTGGTCCCACCTGCTTTCACCCAATCTGGTTTCATAATTCAGAGAAAACAAAGAATCTGGTCTCTGTGGACACAAGGACTATGTTGAGACAATCCTTTCAGTCTGAGGGGGTAATAAGTTCATCAATGTTAAGGCAATTATTTTTTAATTATTTGCAGAATTAGAAAGGGATTTCCTGTGACATAAAGCACAGTCCCAGTACACATGTATATTTCAAGAGCGTTTAAAGAAGCCACTTAGGGGATCAGAGGAAGCATCTTGCTGATGACAACTTCAAGTGGAATCGTATAAGTGTTAAAAATACATCAGATGTTTTTGTTCCACAAGATTACAAGCCTCTTTTTACCTACTTCAAAATATAACTGCTTCAGCTTTAGCTTAATTTATTCATAAGTGATTTTATTTAATAATACAGTGAAAAGTACAATAAGAGTATGCAAAGTGCACTTATGGTTGCATTGGGCAACTGTCCATAGCCATATAGTTAGTCAGGATATAAAATGACTCTAGTTCTTGGAGTTTAACCAAAGTGCATTGACTGAACTCTAAAGCCACAGTTTCTCCAGAAGCAGGGAAAAACCTCTTATAATGAGTGATGTAATTTGCTCTGAGGTGAACAGTTTTACTCCAAATTTACTATATGGACCAGCATTTCTCAACCAGCATTTCAGGGACCCTGGGGTTCCTCCAGAGGTTTCTGGGGGTTCCCTGAGAAAAGAGAAGTGGCAGATTACTTTATAGCCTACCCTAACCACAAATGTAGTGAGTTACTTCTACATGGACTACTAATGTAGGGCTCACTTAAATTGTCACTGTGCTTGTTACTATTCTTCATTTAAAGTGATTGTAAAGTCTTGTTTTTTTCCTAGAAAAATAACAAACATGTTACACTTACCTGCTCTGTTGCAGTGGAATTGCACAGAGCATACCGGATCCTCCTCTTCTCGGGTCCCTCTTCTGTGCTCCTGTCCCCTCCCACCTGTTCAGTGCCCCCACAGCAAGCAGTTTGCTATGGGGGCACCCGATCCGAGACACAGCTCCGTGTGTCCATTCAGAAACAGAGCCCCGGCCCCGCCACCACTCTCCACTGATTGGCTAACCGACTTCAATTGACAGCAGCAGGAGCCAATGGCGTCGCTCCTGTGTCTCAGCCAATCAGGAAGGAGAATCTTGAATGGCTGAGATGCTCGTGGACATTTCTGGACAGAAAGGGACCTCAGGTAAGTATTAGGGGGGCTGAGGGGGCTGCTGCACACAGAAGGCTTTTTATCTTAATGCATAGAATGCATTAAATGTCAAAAAATTTAAACAGCAGATCAATATTTCTCCCTCAGCGCTCATAGAAAGATTGCTATTTAAAATAACATAAGCAGCTACTCTAAAAAAAAAAAAAAAATTGGACCAGAAATATGTTAAAGCAAAGAAATACTAAAACATTAGTAGCACTAAACAATCAAAGTATTTTTTGTGTGATCCACTTTAACAGTGAAAATAAACAGAAAGTCCACTTTAACAGTGAAAATAAACAGAAAGTCCACTTTAACAGTGAAAATAAACAGAAAGTCCACTTTAACAGTGAAAATAAGCAGATGTGAAAGTGAATATAAAATTGTCCATCACAGAAAAAATCATTGCAGATTGTAATTCAAGACGATCCTTCACCACACCGCGTGTATAACACTCCCCAAGGTAATCCACTTACCAGATAATACTGGGTTATACGCTTGTCTTTAAATGGTTGTTGTTAGCATACACTGCATACACTCCATCTAGATTTTTGCTCGTCACCAGAAAAGGACAAGAATGCATATAGCGTAATCCAGTAATTAAAAGGCATTTATTTAAAATGTATCCTTAAGGTTGTGCACTTACAATGTAACAATATAAAAGTAGCGTGTAACAACAATGCATCTAGGTGGCTGTATCCTGTCTACCTCTCACCGCTCCGGCGGTGTTCCTGGGTAAGGCAAGCAGGAAAAGCATGGTCAGGCACTGATGCGTTTTGTTATTACTTCGTCAGAGGGCATCCTCTGACGAAGTAATGACGAAACGCATCAGGCCATTGATGAGCACTGATAGGTGGCACTGATGATCAGGGCACTAATTATCAGTGTAAACAATTTACTAACATTGTTGCCTCTCCTTTCCTCCCACACAGCGTGGAAGGGAAAGGACTGCTGATAACCAGCAAGTCTGTTTACATGTGATCAGCTGGATGCATATCCCAGGGGACATGTGGGAGGCAGGGTTCTGGGAGGATGTCAATGGACGCTCTCCCAAAATTGGAATCCCTGACTCGGATGGAAGGGGGGGTCAGGGGGGCCCATCATGGTTTCTTGAGGGTTCTAGTTACGCCTCTGGTATGAGGCTTGTGTGCTTGGTATTTGCTTAAACTGGCATGCGGGAGACTTTAGTTGTATTTCAATTTACTTGATATTAATTTAGCTCTTGAAACAGGGAGCTACAGACATCTTCCGCAGCAGCTTGCCTAGGAAAAACAATAAGGAGGCAAGGATTTCTAATTGAGGAAATTGTTGTTCCCTCTGAAGAGCCCCAGTCAGTGTCTGTGGGCCGTCCATAGACAACAGGTCATTACCTAATGTGGCTGACTATTGAAGGATCAGGAGACTGCCATTTATTGTCTATAGGCACTTGCTTTTGTTTCCCGTTGCTGAAATATCAAAGTAACAAGTCCATCTGTATTCTAAGTCAGGTGATTCTTGATTCATGTCTGAAATCTCTTCTGTAGAAAAGTGCTCTAAACCAGTTGGGTTCCAAATGTCAGTTTTACAGTGCTTGTTTGAAAATAAATCAAGGAATTTGATTGGTTGCTGTAGATAAGAAGAACGTTTTACCTTGGAATATTTTTTGAATCATGAGGCTCGATGTATCTCTTATTCATTACAACAAATGTGCATCTAGTTGGGTCAGTTCCTTTGTGGCCTTTCCTCTTGAGTACAGTAGACACTTTGGGAGCATGTACAAACGCAAAGGAAAAAGTTAGGTAATAGATTCCACTTAATGAGTTCATGATTATTGCCTTGCCTACTACTACAATTTTAAATTTGTTTGAATGATGGGCATGGATTTTAAAGGAAACCTGTTATAATCATGGCTATTCAAACTGAACATATGATGAAAAAGTGCACAAATAGAGGTAACCACTTGTAAAGACAATCTTTAAATCTAGAGATATAAGTAGCTGAATTTATGTGAGGATCTTGACTTTTGGTGTAAAAGTCATTTGATCTCTTCTTCCCCCTTCACACTTCCCCATTGGCCAGTGAGACCACTTACATAGTTACATAGTTAGTCAGGTTGAAAAAAGACACAAGCCCATCTAGTTCAACCACAGTGAAGATTAAGACCGTGAGCTCAGGGAATAGGGGGGAGTAGGGACAAGTTTAGGTTTTACAAGAAAAATTGGGACATACCATAACTTCAGCTGCCTATATATCTGGATTTATTCATCAATTTGACATATATTTTGTACTTAAAGCAGAGTTCCACCCAAAAGTGGGACTTCCGCTTTATGCACTCTTCGCCCCTTGCATGCCACATTTGACATGGAGAGGAGGGGGAGAGGAGAGGGAGAGGAGTGAGGCTTCGGGCAGCCGCATCGCTGGACCGTGGGACAGGTGAGTGCCTGTTTATTAAAACTCAGCAGCTATACTTTTTGTAGCTGCTGACTTTTAATAAACTTACAAATGAGTGGAACCTCTACGTATTCATTTTTGAGCGGAATCAGATTTTTCCTTTTTAATTATTATAACTGTGCTGGTGAATGGAAGATTTATTTTTCCCCTTTGTTTATGTATTTTGTCCACTTTTGCTGTCTGTTAGTTCACATCTACTGCCTGACTTTAGTCAATTGCACAGAATATGGGAGATAGTATGTGAGGCCTGGTAGCTGATATGTAGCAACTGTTGTATGACCTCTGACCTTCTAACTGCCTACGGCCCCTTCCAAACAGGGTGGGCTCGTTGGAGCAGGGAATCTGTCGCTGATCCCTGCTGAGCAGGCGGATGACTTGTCCGTGTCCGCTCCTCTTATGCATAGTGGACACAGACACAGCCAGCTCTTCTCTATGGACGGTTGGATGTAAACAGACCTCCTGTCCGTTTACACCCGACTGCCAGACAGATGGGGAATGGTCTGTTTTTAACAGATTGAATCAGATCAGATGTCTGCGGGTGTCAATGGACACATGTCCATTGACACCCGCTGCTCCATAGAGCAGTGGTCATCAACCCTGTCCTCAGGGCCCACTAACAGGCCAGGTTTTATGTATTACATTGGGGAGATGCAGACTAGAATACTGCAATCACTGAGCAGAAAATGATATCACCTGTGATGTATTTCAGTCATCTTGCAAACCTGGCCTGTTAGTGGGCCCTGAGGACAGGGTTGATGACCACTGCCATAGAGGAGACTGGAAGATCTGATCGAGTCCGCCTGAAAAACTGACAGGCGGACCCAATTGGTCTGTCTGTGTGAAAGGGCCCTAAACAAGAAAGTTTCCATATCTCTTCCCTGAAAGGTTCCTTTAAAAGGAGGGGCAGATGATTGATTTTTGCATAGTTTTTGATTTTAATTGCTGCACTTTCAGTTAAACAACCACCATCATTGGATAGCATAGAGGCAAAGCTGTATCCTGGCCTAGTCGACAAGGCCTAGGCATGGGCAGTACTTTGCAGGGGGGCAGCATGGAAAGAGTCCCCGCCGGCTTGCTCTGTTAGTGTAGCACCAGTCTTATGGGGTGGACTGGGCTGAGAGGCAAATAAGTCTAGTGCCCCCCATAAAGCGGCCGCACGGCTTCCGGGGGGGTGGGGGGGGCGCCACTTCTAAATTTTGACTATACTATCATCCTGGACCACAAACCTTTCTCACTGTGCTATATGTTTTCTGCTGCACCATTGGCATGGTTATATCTTCTTATGCCCTGTACACACGGTCGGACATTGATCGGACATTCTGACATCAAAATCCATGGATTTTTTCCGACGGGTGTTGGCTCAAACTTGTCTTGCATACACACGGTTGCACAGTTGTCGGAAAATCCGATTATTCTGAACGCGGTGATGTAAAACACGTACGTCGGGACTATACACGGGGCAGTAGCCAATAGCTTTCATCTCTTTATTTATTCTGAGCATGCGTGGCACTTTGTGTGTCGGATTTGTGTACACACGATCGGAATTTAACCGATCGGATTTTGTTGTCAGAAAATTTTATATCCTGCTCTCAAACTTTGTGTGACGGAAATTCCGATGGAAAAAGTCCGATGGAGCCCACACACGATCGGAATTTCCGACAACACAATCCGATCGCACTTTTTCCATCGGAAAATCCGACTGTGTGTACAGGGCATAAGTCCTCTCCATAAAATTATCAGAAATTTGTGCTTAAAGTAAAACTATAGGCAACACTTTTTTTTTTTCATTTTGGAAAGAGTAAGGGAGGGTTACAGCCCCTGTCAGTTTATGTTTTACCATCCCTGACCCATTGCAGAGATTTTCCTTCACTTCCTGCCCCATAGCCAAACAGGAAGTGAGAGGAAATCTATGCAAATTAAGGGAATCCATTCCATTCCCCCCCCCCCCCCCCCGGGCCTCAGAACTAGTGTCCCGACTCGAAAATTTCAGGGCGGGTCTTAAACAGCAAGGGGTGTGACCTTGACAGGAAGGGGTGGGTCATATTTAAATTAGGGTGTGTACGAGTTTAGTCAGGCCTAGGGCAGCACAAAACCTAAATACACTACTGTGTAGCGCAGTGGTTCTCAACCTGAGGGTCGAATGAGGATTTGCCAGGGGTCACCGAATCCTGGGCTGTTTCTGGAGCCCGCAGCCGCCCACACAGCCTCTTCACAGCCGCCCGTTCAGTTCACGGGATGGCTGGGAAGCAAAGACTAGAGGTGAGCTGACTGGTGAGGAATGTGAAGTGGGAGGGGCTGGATGAGACCCTATCTCCTGATTTCGGCATAGGTGTCACTGCTACGAGACACCACAAAGTCAGAGACGCAGTGAAGCCGGAGACACAGTGCAGTTCTCAGATCAGCAGATGACCTAAGTTAGCTGATCAGAACTCCCCTCAGCACTGTCACTGAACCCAGCCCTCACCAGCATTGCCACTCATCCCATTCCCTCCACCACCCCCATAGGAGTAAGAGAAGGAATAAAAATAAAGAATACATGGAAGGGAGAGGAAAAGAAGAGGGGGAGGAAAAAAAAAAAGGGAGAGAAAGAATAAGAGAAAGAACAAGAAAGATGGCAAGAGAGAGGGGTGGGAAAAAAAAACCCAAGAAATTAGGATAGAGAGGGATAAAAGGGAAAGAAAGGGTAACAAAGAGAAAGAATGGTACATCCTAAAATTTATCATAAGGGGTTTTAATACTGTACGAGTAGAAGGGACTCAGGGAGTGCTAATTGTCTGTGGGTTGGGGGCGCAAGTTACTTGTCTTGCCTTGTGTGCTGACAACCCACACTACGAAAATAATTTTACTGTTAGGGGTCCCCACAGCTTGGGAAATTTTATCAAGGGGTCACGGCACTAGAAGGTTGAGAACCACGGTTGTAGAGGGTAGACTTAGTATGGCTTTGCTGTTTTTATAGCTGTCTGTGTCCCCTCTTGGTAGATTTACCTTCTCTATTTGTCCTATTGACTAAATTTGACTGAGACAAAAAGTGGCTGTCTTCAGAAGGAGTGAGGATAAATCTTCCAGTTCCAGTGAAAGTGTATAAGAAGGAATTTCCTATCACTTCTTTTTGCATTTCTGGGAAAGGAAGTAAAAAATAAACTGTTGAAGGTTTTAACCTTTCTTTACTCTATCCAAAACACACAAAAAAAAAGGTTTTGGCTATACGCACACTTTAACCCATTACATAGACCACAAACAGGTCATATTGCTTTCAAATATCAGGCTACAGCAAGGTTTGCATGGGCATTTGAAGCAGGGATCAAAGGTAGAGGAGAATGGCAGCTTTTGTTTGGAGTACAGAGAAAATGTATGGATGTAAATACCTAAATGGCCACCATGGTCCTTCACACCTCCTGCAGTATTGGAGTGTGCTGCAGTAGTTGCCAGTGCTGGACCTCTTCATGTGCATACTCTATGGTTTCTCCTGTTATTTAACAGATCAGCAGCAGGCAGTATGACAAATACAATATGAAGAAACAGATGGCTGGCGGTGCCATTTTTGCAGGACTTGTGCCGTGACCGGCGGCTCCCACGCGAATGCGGTTTACAACCCCTTTAAGGGTTGATTTACTGAAAGTGGAGAGTGCATAATCTGGTGCAGCTCTGCATGGTAGCCAATCAGATTCTAACTTCAGTTTGTTCAATTAAGCTTTGACAAAAAACCTGAAAGACGATTGGTTTCCATGCAAGACTTCACCAGATTTTGGACTCTCCAATTTTAGTAAACTAACCCATTAGAGTTCTAGGAACTAAAGGGAGATGGATTCATCTGTTAGTGAAAATGGCCATCATGAGAAGAATGGGGAGGAAGAGAAAATGTAACTATGCAATATCTGTAAGTCTCTGTTTGTAGATTGTCATTACTAAACATTTGTAAAGGTGCTTTTGTTGTAATTTTAAGATATAAGTGCAATTCCTCTTTAAAGTGTTACTAAACCCACAACAGTAAAATCAGTCTGTATATGCAGTTAAGCATGCTTGTTATAGTCACTGTGGAACCTAAGGGGTTACATAGTTACATAGTTACATAGTAGGTGAGGTTGAAAAAAGACACAAGTCCATCAAGTCCAACCTATGTGTGTGATTATGTGTCAGTATTTCATTACATATCCCTGTATGTTGCGGTCATTCAGGTGATTATCTAATAGTTTCTTGAAGCTTTCAATGCTCCCCGCTGAGACCACCGCCTGTGGAAGGGAATTCCACATCCTTGCTGCTCTTACAGTAAAGAACCCTCTACGTAGTTTAAGGTTAAACCTCTTTTCTTCTAATTGTAATGAGTGGCCACGAGTCTTATTAAACTCTTTTCTGCGAAAAAGTTTTATCCCTATTGTGGGGTCACCAGTACAGTATTTGTAAATTGAAATCATATCCCCTCTCAAGCGTCTCTTCTCCAGAGAGAATAAGTTCAGTACTTGCAACCTTTCCTCATAACTAAGATCCTCCAGACCCTTTATTAGCTTTGTTGCCCTTCTTTGTACTCGCTCCATTTCCAGTACATCCCTCCTGAGGACTGGTGCCCAGAACTGGACAGCATACTCCAGGTGCGGCTGGACCAGAGTCTTGTAGAGCGGGAGAATTATTGTTTTATCTCTGGATCTGATCCCCCTTTTAATGCATGCCAATATTCTGTTTGCTTTATTAGCAGCAGCTTGGCATTGCATGCCATTGCTGAGCCTATCATCTACTAGGACCCCCAGGTCCTTTTCCATCCTAGATTCCCCCAGAGGTTCTCCCCCCAGTGTATAGATTGCATTCATATTTTTGCCACCCAAATGCATTATTTTACATTTTTCTACATTGAACCTCATTTGCCATGTAGTCGCCCACCCCATTAATTTGTTCAGGTCTTTTTGCAAGGTTTCCACATCCTGCGGAGAAGTTATTGCCCTGCTTAGCTTAGTATCGTCTGCAAATACAGAGATTGAACTGTTTACCCCATCCTCCAGGTCGTTTATGAACAAATTAAATAGGATTGGTCCCAGCACAGAACCCTGGGGAACCCCACTACCCACCCCTGACCATTCTGAGTACTCCCCATTTATCACCACCCTCTGAACACGCCCTTGTAGCCAGTTTTCAATCCATTCACTCACCCTATGGTCCATGCCAACGGACCTTATTTTGTACAGTAAACGTTTATGGGGAACTGTGTCAAATGCTTTTGCAAAATCCAGATACACCACGTCTACGGGCCTTCCTTTATCTAGATGGCAACTCACCTCCTCATAGAAGGTTAGTAGATTGGTTTGGCAAGAACGATTCTTCATGAATCCATGCTGATTACTGCTAATGATATCGTTCGTATTACTAAAATCTTGTATATAGTCCCTTATCATCCCCTCCAAGAGTTTACATACTATTGATGTTAGGCTAACTGGTCTGTAATTCCCAGGGATGTTTTTTGGGCCCTTTTTAAATATTGGTGCTACATTGGCTTTTCTCCAATCAGCTGGTACCATTCCAGTCAATAGACTGTAAAAATTAGGAACAATGGTCTGGCAATCACCTGACTGAGTTCCCTAAGTACCCTCGGATGCAAGCCATCTGGTCCCGGTGATTTATTAATGTTAAGTTTCTCAAGTCTAATTTTAATTCCGTCCTCTGTTAACCATGTAGGTGCTTCCTGTGTTGTGTCATGAGGATAAACACTGCAGTTTTGGTTACTGAAGCCCCCCGATTCACTCGTGAATACTGAGGAGAAGAATAAATTCAATACCTTTGCCATCTCCCCATCCTTTGTAACCAGATGTCCTTCCTCATTCTTTATGGAGCCAATATGGTCTGTCCTCCCTTTTTTACTGTTTACATACTTAAAGAATTTCTTGGGATTTTTTTTTGCTCTCCTCCGCTATGTGTCTTTCATGTTCTATCTTAGCCGTCCTAATTGCACCCTTACATTTCTTATTGCATTCTTTATAAAGTCTGAATGCTGATGATGATCCCTCCACCTTGTATTTTTTGAAGGCCTTCTCCTTTGCTTTTATATGCATTTTTACATTGGAGTTAAGCCATCCAGGATTTTTGTTCGCTCTTTTAAATTTATCACCCAATGGGATACATTGGCTAATGCCCTTATTTAATATGCTCTTAAAGCAAACCCATCTCTCCTCCGTATTCTTTGTTCCTAATATTTTATCCCAATTTATGCCTTTTAGCAAGGTTTGTAGTTTAGGGAAGTTGGCTCTTTTGAAATTCAGTGTCTTTGTGTTCCCTTCATGTTTCCTATTTGTGTGATTTATACTGAAACTAATTGACCTGTGATCGCTGTTACCTAAATTGCCCCGTATTTCCACATCTGTGATCAGGTCTGTATTGTTGGTAATCAGTAGATCCAGTAATGTTTTATTTCTAGTTGGTGCGTCTACCATCTGACCCATAAAATTGTCCTGCAAGACATTAAGGAACTGGCGAGCCTTAAATGAATGCGCGGTTCCCTCTGCCCAGTCTATGTCTGGATAATTAAAATCCCCCATTATGATAACACTTCCCATCCTTGCTGCTAATCCAATTTGTGATAGGAGATCCGTCTCCACTTCCTCCCTCAGGTTAGGGGGCCTATAGCATACTCCCAGTATTATTTTCCCCTTAGCTTCATCCCTTTGGAGCTCTACCCATAAGGATTCCACCTCCTCACTAGCTCCCTCAGTGATGTCATCTCTCACATTCACTTGTACATTATTCTTGATATATAGGCATACCCCTCCCCCTTTTTTACCCTCTCTATCCTTGCGGTATAGGGTATACCCTTGAATGTTTGCCAGCCAATCATGAGAGCTGTTGAACCAGGTCTCTGAAATTCCCACAAAATCCAAATCCTCCTTGTACAACAGTATCTCTAGTTCACCCATCTTGTCCGCCATGCTCCTGGCATTGGTGAACATGCCACATAGTTTAGACCGGTCGCATATTGTCCTCGTATTGGGTGTTTCAAGATTGCAACTAGGACTTGCTACTATACTCACCTTGTGTTTTTGTGCTTTGGTTAACCTACCACTAATGCCCCCAATACTACCCTCTGGAATATCTTCCGCGCTGGCTATCACTGTCTCTGGACCCTCCCCCCATCGCCTAGTTTAAAAACCCCTCTAACTTTTTGGCCATCTTCATTCCCAGCAGATCTGCACCCTCCTCATTTAGGTGCAGTCCGTCCCTTCTATAATACTGGTTACCGACTGAGAAGTCGGCCCAGTCCTCCAGGAACCCAAACCCCTCCTTACTACACCAGCTCTTCAGCCACTTGTTTACTTCCCTAATCTCCCTCTGCCTTTCTGGTGTGGCTCGATGTACCGGTAGTATTCCTGAGAACACTACCTTGGAGGTCCTTTTCCTCAATTTAGCACCTAAGTCCCTAAAATCGTTCTTTAGGACACTCTATCTGCCTCTGACTTTGTCATTGGTGCCAACGTGCACCATGACTGCCGGGTCTTCTCCAGCCCCTCCAATTAATCTGTCCACAAGATCCGTGATGTGCCGAACCTCAGCGCCCGGTAGACAACATACTGTTCGGCGCTTCAGGTCTTGGTTACAGATTGCCCTCTCTGTCCTTCTAAGAATTGAGTCCTCTACCACCAGAATCTGTCTTTCCTTTCCCTTTGCTGCCCCCCCACTCTCACTGGAGGAGTTCTTCCCCTGGCAGCTAGGAGAGTCCCTCATCTCCAGCAGTGCTGGTCCCTGACTGGTTTCACCAATGTCACTCAATGGAGCGTACTTATTGGGATGCTCCAGTCCTGGATCGGCCTCTCTGGCACTTCCCCCTCTACCCCTCCTGACTGTCACCCATCTACTCTTTGCTAGTGCCTGCACCTCTTTGTCTCCACCCGCCTCTGTGCTGGCCCCTGCTGGCACCTGCCGTGTACGTTCCTGGCTCACCTTTAGTATGGAGGGACTTCTCAGTGCTGACAGTTGCTTCCCCAGATTCAGAACCTGGGCTTCCAGGGAAACAATGTGCTTACATTTTGCACAGCAGTATTCACCCTCGATCGGATGATCAAGGAACGCATACATGCGGCAAGATGTACAAAGAGTCGCCTCTCCACACCCGCCGGGCATCGTACCTATTAAATTTAGTGAGGATTTGGGGATTTTACCCTGTCCAAATTACCTAACAGCTAGCTTCCTGGCACTAATACTCAAGACAATACACAGGTACACAACAAGACAATACACAGGTACTCACAGACCTACGTGCAATCGCAGAACAGGCGCAGACCTACGTGCACTCGCAATACTCAAGTATACAGTACACAATACACAAGTACTAACGATCCACACACACTACTAAGACAACACTCAGATACTCACACTACACAGGTACTATGACCCCTGTTATAACCTCCTGTTTTAAACTCTGGTTTTTAACTCCCACTTATACCAGCTCCACTTACACAAAGTTCCACAGCCTCAGACTGAGCACGCTCAGACTGAGTCCTACACCCAGTTAAATAGGCACCTGTGAGCAATTAACCACCCCCCTTAATTGATAGACTGGTTAATTCTCAGCATTGTGTAAAAAGGCTGCTTGATCCTGTCATCTCTAAAACTCCCCTTCTTCCACAGTCCCCAATCTAGCTGCTGATAGAACCAAGCCTTGGGGGCAAGCTGCACATGCTCAATTTGGTGTCTATTGCTAAAGAGTTTTTTTTTTTTCTTGGGAGAGTGCATGTGATCAGCACAGGGCCAATCAGTACTGTCCAGAAAGAGGGTCAGGGGTCCTGCAGCCTCATAAGACAGCCAGAGTAGAATGAAAACTCCTCCTATATACTGCTGATGAGAAAAGGTATATTACTAAATAATAATGGTATTTCCATGTTCTGTGGGAGACCGGATATAATGAATGCAGGGCCCTGTGTTTAGTAACATTAACAGTGCATGTCAGAGCTCAAATCAAGTCATGAAGTCCAAGGAATTGTCTGTAGACCTCCGAGACAGGATTGTATTGAGGCACAGATCTGGGGAAGGGTACAGAAAAACTTTTGCAGTAATGAGCACAGTGGCCTCCATCATCCGTAAATGGAAGAAGTTTGGAACCATCAGGACTCTTCCTAGAGTGGGCCGCCCAACCAAACTGAGTGATCGGGGAAGAAGGGCCTTAGTCAGGGAGGTGACGAAGAACCTGATGGTCACTCCGTTTCTCTGTGGAGAGAGGAGAACCTTCCAGAAGAACAACCATCTCTGCAGTACTCCACCAATCAGGCCTGTATGGTAGCAAGATTTAAATGTCATTTTTGTATGTGTGCGCTATAATCTATTTTGTTCTGTATGGTAGTGTTGCTAGACGGAAGCCACTCCTCAGTAAAAGGCACATAACAGCCCAGCTGAAGTTTGCCAAAAGGCACCTGAAGAACTCTCAGACCATGAGAAACAAGATTCTCTGGTCTGATGAAATAAAGATTAAACTCTTTGGCCTGAATGACAAGCATCATGTCTGGAGAAAACCAGGCACCGCTCATCCCTATAGTGAAGCATGGTGGTGACAGCATCATGCTGTGGGGATGTTTTTCAGTGACAGGAAACGAGAGACTAGTCAGGATCTAGGGAAAGACGATTGCAGCAATGTACAGAGACATCCCTGTCCAAACATTTCTCCACCGCACGCTGGACCTCAGACTGAGCTGAAGGTTCATCTTCCAACAGAAAAACGACCCTAAGCACACAGCCAAGATAAGAAAGGAGTGGCTACGGAACAACTCTGCGAATGTCCTTGAGTAGCCCATCCAGAGTTTAGACTTGAACCTGATTGAACATCTCTGGAGAGATCTGAAAATGGCTGGGCACCAACCCGATGGAGCTTGAGAGGTCCTGTAAAGAAGAATGAAAGAAACTGCCAAAAAATAGTTATGCCAAGCTTGTAGCATCATACTCAAAAAGACTTGAGGCTGTAATTGGTGCCAAAGGTGCTTCAACAAAGTATTGAGCAAAGGCTGTGAATACTTATGTACATGTGATTTTTTTTCGTTTTATATTTTTTATAAATTTGCAAAGATTTCAAACAAACTTCTTTCATGTTGTCATTATGGGGTATTGCTTGTAGAATTTTGAGGAAAGTAATGATATTAATCGATTTTGGAATAAGGCTGTAACATAACAAAAAGTGAAGCGGCGTTAATACTTTTCAGACTTCTCTATTCTCTAAACTTCTCTATTTTATTAGCCTGGAGATTTTTAGTATGTTCAGGCAATCTTGTGATCTAGGTTCTCCTGGCAGACAGCATAGTGAGCTCAGTGTCGTTACTTTTCCCTGCTGCGTTTAAGCAATATAACTTGATCACCAACCAACGTCCAGCCAGTGATTGGACAATGAAGGAGAAGCGGCACACTGATGAAGGACAGTACTCTGCACAGCAGTAGCATTCTCATGTTCTGCTGACTCCCCCTCTACCAGTGTAAGAGTTGCTGTGCATGGGATTGGACATGGCTGGTTTTAGGATAGATTCAGATATTTATGCTACTTGTATTTAAAATGAAATGTCATGTTTTTAATGTATCTCTGGGTTAAATGATTTTTTTTTTTTTATTATCTGCTTTACGTTTGTTCATTTTTGCAAGGAATAAATATCGAGATAACGTTTGTACTTTCTAGCTAGACCACACTTTTGAACTAGCAGTGAGAACTTTACAAAAGACAACCTGCTAAAAGAGAGAAATAGGTCAGTGTTATACAATGAAACATTGATTTCATGCCTGTTAAGAAATGACCTTTTTCTTGCAGGCTTTGTAAAGGTTTGAAGTTGTTCAGTCGATATACAGACCTATCTTTGCTCCCTTCATGGGCTGCGTTCTTTCACTACTTTATTGCTTTTTTAAATATTAATTTGTCCATTCTTTCCTAAGTTAAATAAAGATGTACAGTGTTCTAGATAGAAAATGTAGTCCATCTTTATGGCTCTCTCCTCCTGTATGTTCTAGATTCTCATGCACTAAGTACAATAGCGTCACTTAGAATTATTTACATAAACAAAGCATTTTGCACGTTTGATGAACAAACACAGAAAGGTAGTTTGTAAACCCCCCCAAAAAAAAAAAAAAATTGGGACTTTAAATTGGCAAAGACACTGGAAATTGATTAAAACATCTGAATTTATTATACAAATAACATGTAGATTCTATAAAAAATCATCTAGATATGATGATATGATGATTGTGAAAACAGACATTGACAAAGACATGATTACCATAAAAATAAAAAAACACAAAGATATATTATCTTGCAATAAATTGTATGATACATATATAGAGTAAATATCACTCCATTGTCCGGTAGTACTTTCCGGTGTCCAACATACGTGATAAGTTCTAGCGGCACCCAACGCTTTCAGGTTTTAAATTCCTTTCATCAGGGGTAATTATAATTATATAATTATTATAGAAGTATTTGTATTCAAAAGTGGGGTGAGTGGCATCATATTCAAGCAAAGGTGGTAATATTGCAGCAAGAGTGACTGATGGCGCTGATGAACAAATACAAATGGCTTTGTATGATCAAGTTTGTTTTATAGCAATAGTCTTGTTTCATTACATGAAAAAATCGGAAGGTACGGTACTTCTTTAAAACTCCTTCCCACCCAGCCCTGGCATCCCTGTAATAGGGTTTTAATAGGGTTTGTACACCCGGGATTGGCTGTCACAGTGGTCACATGATCGGGGGTCAGTCCTGCCAACTACTGATCGTTAGTGACTACAGGGAGTGTTTGACAGCTCGGTCTCTGTGCTGGGAGCACCACCCAGCAACGCATGTGTGGGTTTTAAAGCCTACCCTTTTTCCACCATGTATATGTATTATATGGGAAGCAACAGGGAAAACAGAATGTGTGAGGATTAGAGCTGCACGATTAATCGTTAAGAATCAAAATCACTATTTGTTTTCCCTTCTCGATCTTCAAAACAGCAATTTTCGATTCTTTCTAACAAGTGCAGAGAGTTCTCACAGCTTAAAAAAAAAAAATCCAGGCAGCCTGCCAAGTTTTATCACAACATTGGATATGTATAAACAAAGTATAAACTTCTGCCTGTAGATGAGGGAAGTTTAACCACTTAAAGACTAAACCTTTTTCTGGCACTTGCTGCTTACAATCAAAATCTATTGCTAGAAAATGACTCAGAACCCCCAAACAATATATATATATACATTTTTTTTGCAGAGACCCTAAAGAATAAAATGGTGGTTGTTGCAATATTTTATGTCACACTGTATTTGCATTGTATTTCTTTTAAACGCAATAAAAAAAAATACACTTTAATGAATTTAAAAAAACTAAACAGTAAAGTTAGCCCAATTTTTTTGTATAACGTGAAAGACAATGTTACGCCGCAAGAATCGTGAGAGAATCGTGATCTATATTCTGAGCAAAAAAATTGCGATTCTCATTTTAGCCAAAATCGTGCAGCTGTAATGAAGATATAAAAAAATATGGAGCTGACATTGCTGGCTTATTTTTAAAAGGTGCAGGCTCTGTCGCTTTTATACTGATGTTGTTTTCACTACCTAATATGACACTTACCTTGAACAAGCATGCAATTAAAGTGAACTTGTACTTTACCCATGCATTTAAAGTGGAATTTAAAGCGCAGTTCCAGCCCGCAAAAAAAAAATAAACTAAATTCAGCAGCTACAAACACTGTACCTGCTAACTTTTAATATAAGGACACTTACCTGTCCAGGAAACCCGCGATGTTAGCACCCCTAGCCAATTCATCCATTGGCTCCGGGTGCAGGTGCCAGAGTCTTCACTAATGGAAACAGGACGTGAAGCCTTGTGGCTTCACAGCCTGTTTTTTTACTGCGCATGCGTGAGTCGCGATGAGCTTTCTGAATGGTCCTGCTGTCTTCTGGGACATGTGTGTTTCCCCAGAAGGCAGCGAGGGGGAAGGAGGAGGGGCTGGAAATTTTGTAGATTGTCACTATTGTCGTGCGGCGATCTTACCCAGAAGTCAGAGCGGGTACCTGGTTTTGATTGGTATCTGCTCCCCCCCCCCCCCCCCCCCAAAAAAAGTGCCAAATGTGGCAGTGGAGGGGGGAAGCGTGCAAACAAGCAAAGCTTCCCCGTTTGGGTGGAACTCCTCTTTAACTCAATTGAAAATTTGCTATGATATAGTGATCAGTATTTATGCCTAAGCAATGTACCTTTTGTCTTAAGTGTTACTAAACCCACAACAGTAAAACCAGTCTGTATATGCAGTAAAGCATGCTTGTTATACTCACTGTGAAACCTAAGGGGTTAATCCTCCGCATTGTGTAAAAAGGCTGTTCCTTTCTTCTCTGATCTTCTCCTTCTTCCAGAGTCCCAATCCATCTCTTGATAGAACAGAGCCTTGGGACGCTCTACACATGCTCAGCTTGGTGTGTATTGCAAGAGTTTTTTCTTTTCTTGGAAGGGTACATGTGATCAGCACAGGACCAATCAGCACTGTCCAGACAGAAGGCCAGGGGTCCTGCAGCCTTATAGGACAATCAGGGGAGAATGAAAACTCCTCCTACAAGCTTTAACCAGTGCTGTACACTGATAGAAGTCATAAGACTGCAATATACTGCTGATGAGAAAAGGTATTTAGCAGTTTATATTTACTAAAATAATTGCATTTCCATGTTCTGTGTACTGTGGGAGACCAGATATAGTGAATGCAGGACCCTGGGTTTAGTAACACTCTAAATTGCTCCTGAAAAATAATTGTGCCTAGGAAACACCTGTGCCTGTATATTTGCAGTGTGAAACCACTTTAGCCATTGTTGTCTGTGACTGCTAGTCTTACCAGATTTGAAGTGACATTTGATGATGTCACTAATGTGTTGCTCACTGTTCTCCTTGCTGGAGAGGAAGCTGTACCTGAAAGTATACAGTGCAAGGATCTTATTCCTTCATCTATTTTGTGAATATGTGCTTCCTCCACTTTCCTTGTTGCTTCAAATGTAGCACTCCCCTGACCCCCAAAGTGTATAAGGTGCCTCAGAGGCAGGTTGGGCCACCATTTCATCTCAGGGTTTAGTTCTAAGCAATAGTGGAGCAAATTGTACAAATGGCTGCTGGTCACCTTTCAGTGGAAGAAATCAGCTTCTGACTGTAAGGACTCAATTAGACTTACGGTTGGGAGGGGTGTTAGAAACGCGTGGTTGAGCGCCTCTACAATAAACTGCAAAGACAGCGGACAGGGGTGTTTTCATGCTGCAGTTGCAATTCTTTACTTTGAAGCCTGCAAACTTTGATTACACCTTGTAAAATTAGCTGTGACACCATCACTGTGCTGTACATAGCCTATTCAGAGAGCAGAGCTGTGGGAGGGGCCCAAGAGGCCCACCCACTACAGGATGCCTACAGAAAACAACAAGAGGGGGCGGGTACAAGACCTGTCATCCTGCACAAGGAGAGAGAGCAGCAGAGACCAGTCTTTATTAGGGGAAACTCCTGTACAAAGGTAAAGTGCATGAGTTGTTTCATGCTGGATTATCGCACAGAGAAATGCACTACTGATACCAAGAAGAATACAGATGCCATCTGTCAGGCCCAGATTGCAGCTCTAAATTACAATTTATAATTAAAAACCAAAGGCTACCAACTGATAAGGAGAATTTTCCAGTGAAATAAAGAGGGGAAAAAAAGGAAATTTGATCGAAATACTGGATGTATCATTTTAGAATGTATCACATATGAAAGTACAATGCTATAAAGCTCGCCTTGATGATTGGTAAGGGTTTGGTGTGTCATCTTGTTTGGGAATACAGAGAAGAGGGTTGATTTTGAATGCTATTTATAGGCATTACAGTTTAAAATAGCAGCGCGGCTGTTGATAAGGATAGTATGTTAGCCTGCTCATTACTGTAAGTGGGAGAACGTGATTTAACACTGGAGAGATTAGAGGTGCGCTCGCTGTGAACTAATGGCCACTACGATACTGCGCTGAGGCTTTTGTCACTTCCACTGACACATCTGCGATGGAGTGTGGGCAGGGGACAGCTGGATGTACTCTACCATTTAATTAACTTTATTGATCTTTTTGTCACAACATTTCTTTTTTTAAAGATTCACGCAACTTAAAGCAGACAAGACATCCTCATTTGAACCAAATGAGTGTCTTTAAATTGTGGTTAAATGTAAATTACGTACTAGAGCTGCTAAAACCACAAATGTCCGCTTTTTTAGTTTGCCTGGACTTGAAAGTAGACCTAACGTCATAAACTGATTTAGCAGATATAATGGCAAAATAAAAAAATGACCTAAATGATGCAGTTTGTCACTAGAACTAACCCAGCAGTTTTGTGTTTGTCCTTCTCTAAAGCCTCGTACACACGATCGGATTTTCCGACTGGAAATGTGTGATGACAGGCTGTTAGCGGAAAATCCGACCGTTTGTACACTCCATCGGACAATTGTCGGATTTTCCGCGGACAAATGTTGGATGGCAGGCTTTAACATTTTCCGCTGACAAATTTCTATTGTCGGATTTTCCGATCGTGTGTACACAAGTCCGTCAGACAAAAGTCCAAAGTACAAACACGCATGCTCGGAAGCAAAGATGAGCCAGAAGCGGTCGGCCTTGTAAACTAGCGTTCGTAATGGAGGATTAACATTCATGACGTGGCAAATTATGAAATCTCGAAATGCAGCGCACAGTTCTCTTCTTGATACTGATGAAGTTATTGCAAACACATTTTCAAAGGCTTTTTGAATAATATTATTATGGTTTTTTTCTGTGGTGCAAGTTACCACAACAACATTATCCCGTAATTTTTAAGATCAAAGATACAACTATGTTGGTGTCCCTTGTCAATTTTACATTGTATTTTTTAAAATGTTACTGCCTACTCCCAAACTGTCATTTGAAGTAAAACACATAGCCAAGTATTATTCTCCACAATTTTTTTATTGTGCATTAAAAAAGGAAAACAAATACAATTAGACATGCTATCTGCCAATAGAACTTAACCAAAAAGTGTATTCTATGCATCAAAAAAATATAGAAAATATACCAATTCAAATCATTATTCAACCAAAAAATAAAATAAAAGCCTCATGCATGTGTCCTGCTTCTTAATATAAAGGGTTCACCAATGCCAAGAGTTGCTGAAAGTAGGGGTCCGTCATCCGGAGATAATTTCAAAAATCATCTGGATTATTCTCCTGGAGCTTCCGCAGCAAAGGCATATGACAAAATTGGTCACGATTATTAAAGCAACCAATTTTTGGTCCAGGAAATCCTCCTGTTCCAGGACTGAACTTGGGTTAAAGCAAATAACTCCAAGGCCAATAATAAATAACACTTTATCTCCTCCGATTCCGCAACATGTCTGGTTGACGAACGGCCATTCAGAAACAAACTGAAAAGCGCAAAATGAAAAGCGCGAATCAACACTCACCAAACTTCTACTAACACGAAATTAGCAGAAGGAGCCCAAAGGGTGACGCTATAGAGCTGAAAAACCACGTAGTACGTCACTATGTTCGTGTTTGTTGGCCGACAATTGTGTGCCGTTCGTATGCAAGACAAGTTTGGGGCCAACGCCCTTCGGACAAAAGGCCGAGGTTTTGTCTGTGGAAAATACGATCGTGTGTACGAGGCTTAACAGGGTTGTTCTGTTTCAAATGCTGCTTTATGCATTGACATACCTCCTTAGACCCAGTCTGTCTGGACAGTATGATCACTTGTTGACTTGGCACCATCCACATGCAGCTGAACTCTTCATAAGACCTAGAAGTTGAGGCCAGCACAATTTTACTTGAGCTAATTCTAGTACAGAGGATGTTTTTACAGTCTTTTGGATTTTAGAAGACAATGATTTTCCTCAGCCCTGACTCTGCAAATAACTGTGAGGAAACATGGAAGAAGTGGGGGAAGGGTCTGGCTAGGATGGCTAGGACTGAAGTAACTAGCACTAAACAGGAGTGGGGGGGGGCATACTTTGTCCTCTCATTCAAATGTTTGATGGGGGTTGTAGCACCGAACATTTATTATTTTCATGACATAAAATATACCTGAAAGTGGGGCAGAAAAAGAGTTTTTGTTACCTGTTGATTCCGCCAATAGATCTGTAATTTTTTCCCACTTTCTTTAATAGGTTGACAACACAGTGAGCAAACAGTTCAGCAATGAAATCATGGCAGTGTTGTCATGTTGAACTTTAAGGGTCAAATAAAACGCTCCACCCATTTCCTGGCGCTGACGTCACTTCCGGTCAGCTCTGCTCTGCATTCCACAGTCCGGTCCGTTTCCTACTTCCTGGTTGTCAATGTCCCTCTCTCTCTGAGAGGGACGCAGAAGTATCAACCATAGATTACCTATTTGTGATATGCGCTCCTAACTGCGATATGCGAGTTGCCACTTCCTTTTGTTTTATCTAATAAAGTTTTTGGGCATTACTACTCAGATAAGCGCCCTCTGGTGTTCAGGAGAAGAAACTATTTGTTGTGCTCACCCCTGGAGGGTGAGCCGGGTTCCCCTTACCTGTTCAGAGGCTGCTAAACCATGTACCAGTTCCAGAGTAGACCAACAAAACTCAGGCTCAATCTAGGTGTGTCTTTTTGAATATTTATTACAGTACTTGAACACAGGCATGTAGAGGGTACAGGATATTCCAAAACACATGCAGGTATTAGAGGACAAATTCTCAAGCAAAGTCCTTCAGTAGCAGCCTTAAAGTGTAAGTAAACAAACCTATCATTTTCAGCCATGGAAGCTGCCATCTTTGCCTCTGTTTAATCTACAACTGCCATGATGCTGCATATGTGATCAGTTATGGCACCAGCCATTGGATGGTTTTGACAGTTTGGTTGAGAGCACAACCAATGAGAGTGTTAAAAAGAAGATAAAAGAATATATCTGATGCTAGGTCCACTTAAAGAAGTACTCCAGGCACATTTTTTTTAATATTGGGAGTGCATACAACATGTAGTGCCCTGCCTTAGGTTGGGTACATTTAGTTTTTGGCTCTGCTGTACCCACCTGAGCCACAATTTATTTGTCAGATCTGGTCAGGTCTATAAACCTGGGGTTGATTGCTCCTGCCTGCCTCTGGAAGAAGCTTCCAGAAATAGTGTGGGGGGATCAATCCCTGGGCTATGAATATTTATCTGATCCTAGCCAATCCCTGGGAGGGAGGCCCAGAAGGTGTGGCTGTCGGAGGAAAAAATGTTTTTACAGGATATGATCCGAAAATTAAATGTTTTTGAAACTGGTAAATGGAGGAGTTTACTTCCGCTTTAAGTATTGCTGGAAGTAGAGAGGGCTACCAGATAATCTGAGACACTGTATGAGCAGTCACAGTCCTACCTTTGGTATCTAACCCTCAAGGTTCTGGCATACCTGGAGCTCTAGGCAAAAGGTCCTACTCACAATGTCTAAAGGCAGCTCCCCTGCAACACTGTTCAGTGAAAGGGTTCCCTCTCCAGCACAACTTTCACAGATAATGTGTTCCAGCAAGTCTCTTAAAGTGTTACAAAACTCAAATAGTTTTTCTATTAAAATAACAAACATGTTATACTTACCTGCTCTGTGCAGTGGTATTGCTCAGAGCGGTCCCAGACCTCCTCTTCTGGGGTCCCCGGCGGGGATCTTGGCTCCTCCTCTTCTTCTGCGGGACTACCATAGCCAGCCACTGGCTATGGGGAGAGGTAGTCCCCGCGTTCCCGACCTGTGTGTCTATAGAGTCACGCTCTATAGACTTACACAGCGGGACTTAGGGCTGCCCCCCACTTCCTCTGATTGACAGCAGCAAGAGCCAATGGCTCCTGCTGTTACTCAAATGCAGTGTAAAGAGGAAGTAAGGGGAGAAAAGATGCAGCCCTGCACAGCGCTGATCTCTTCTCCCCTCTCTTCCCCTTCACACAGGGAAGGGGGGCACAGGGACACTGAAAATGTTTTTTACCTTAATGCAAGCAATGCATTAAGGTAAAAAATGTTTTTAGGTTCAATAAAACTTTAAGTCTTGCTTCCTCCTAGGCCTTCAGCCAAGCGCATGCTGTGGCCTAACAGCAACAGCTCTTCTGCACACACAGGCTGCCTCCCAGAGGGGAGACCCCAGGAGAGAGACCTCTGTTCATATCCTGTAAAAACATTTTTTCCTCCGACAGCCACACCTTCTGGGCCTCCTTCCCAGGGATTGGCTAGGATCAGATAAATATTCATAGCCCAGGGATTGATCCCCCCACACTATTTCTGGAAGCTTCTTCCAGAGGCAGGCAGGAGCAATCAACCCCAGGTTTATAGACCTGACCAGATCTGATAAATAAATTGTGGCTCAGGTGGGTACAGTAGAGCCAAAAACTAAATGTACCCAACCTAAGGCAGGGCACTACATGTTGTATGCACTCCCAATATTAAAAAAAATGTGCCTGGTGTACTTCTTTAAGTGGACCTAGCATCAGATATATTCTTTTATATTAAGTGCATGCAAGCAAAGTTGTATTAGGAGTAAAACATCCAGATAATTATTACCTCTCACAGGGATTACAGTACTCCCCCACAGCCATGCCTTCATCTCCCCAGAAGGACAGAGCAACCGTTGTTCTGACATAACTCATAAATAGGCTAAAAAGGTTCTGTTTTTGTTGTTTTTGAGTTAGTTTGTTTCCTTTACAGATGTCCAGGATTGAACTGCCTTTAAATGCAGTACAATGTTAGCCTATGTGGCCATGCATATTAAGCATTTAGATCTGTAATTTAAGAGCAGCTTTTAGAGGCATAAAAAAGTTCCCCATAGGTGAGTTCGTAAAGGAGCTTATGAGCAAAATATTGACGTGTATGCACCTAAACGTACATAAATGTATTTATTTATTTTTTATTTATTTCAGGTACTTATATAGCGCCGTCAATTTACTCAGCACTTTACATATACATTGTACATTCACATCAGTCCCTACCCTCAAGGAGCTTACAATCTAAGGTCCCTAACTCACTTTCATACATACTAGGGACAATTTAGACAGGATCCAATTAACCTACCAGCATGTCTTTGGAGTGTGGGAGGAAACCGGAGTACCCGGAGGAAACCCACGCAGGCACACGGAGAACATGCAAACTCCAGGCAGGTAGGGTCATGGTTGGGATTTGAACCAGTGACCCTTCTTACTGCTAGGCGAGAGTGCTACCCACTACATGCTCCTAAACACACATAAACACTTGCATATGTATGTAAATGTATTCCAGTTGCTAGAATAAATGATATTCTGTCCAGTAGAATGAGTTTTCATATAGTTCTAAAAGCCTTATTCCTACAAAGGCATGTAAACGCACACAATTATGCACCAAAACAAGCAATTTTATCCTTGATTTTTCTGCCATCCCCATGTGCATGAAGTTTAATGCCGTGTACACACGGGCGGACTTTTCGACCGGACTGGTCCGAGGGGATGAACCCGGACAATCCGACCGTGTGTGGGCTTCATCGGACCTGCAGCGGACTTTTTCAAGCAAAAATCAGACAGACTTTAGATTTGAAACATTTTTCAAATCTTTCCGACGGACTCGAGTCCGGTCGAAAAATCCGCTCGTCTGTATGCTAGTCCGACGGACGAAAACAGACGCTAGGGCAGCTATTGGCTACTGGCTATCAACTTCCTTATTTTAGTCCGGTCGTACGACATCGCATACGAATCCGTCGGACTTTGGTGTGATCGTGTGTAGGCAAGTCCGTTCGTTCGCAAGTCCGTCAGAAGTCCGTCCCGAAAAGTCCACCTGTGTGTACACGGCATAAGAGAGCAAAATCTCCACTAGTTTACAAACACTCTTTTTAAGAAATTAAAATAAAAAAGATGACTATAAAGCAGAGGAAGGTATAAGGAAAATGCTGATTGTATTCCTTTAATTTCTAAGCAAATAATTAGGGAAATATGATACCACAAGTGGGATTGCAGTGCTCTTTTCCATCACAAATAGTAAGCATTTTAATATGGAAAATAATAAAAGACTCTTCAGGAAAAATGGAGGCATTCAAGCTGACCTCGGAACTTGGATTAGCTACATGGAAAAATGCTTAACTATCAGTGTGAGGGGATTACAGGTCTCAGCTTGAAAATTACATGTTGGTTGAAGGTTTTTTTTAATTTTTTTCCAATTGCCTACTTGTTTATCTTGCCAGTCTGTCCTCTCTTCCATGCACGGATGTCAAGTATTATTGTACGTGGTGGGTGGTATAGATGTGTGAATACGTCTCCTGAAGTTTCAGTTTGTATAGTTTTGTCTTAGATCGTCTACCCACAAGTAATAATTACAGTACATGGGGTGTGATTAGGGAAAAATAACAGGAGGGCCCAAAGTACTGATAAGCTAATTTATAATTTCTCACCCAAGGCTTCTGATATATTATCACTTTATTTTGAATAAGGACGCTTTTTAAATACCCATTGCAACCTCTTGATTACATGTCTAAAGCAGACCTACTGTATATTTAAACATCAACAAAAGATAGGTTAACAGTTTTGCAGGGCTGGATAAATAAAGATTAACTACATGGCTGAAATACTTTCCTGGAGAAAATGCTGCTCCAGACTCCCTTCAGTTTTGGTCACACATACTTTAAATGGAATATGGTTTCCCTGGCAATGTTGTTGTCTTTGCTAACTTACTTGCACACCCTAAAGATAATCTGTCACTTTAAAACAGCCTTTCTAAATCAGGTTTCCGTGGGACCCCAGGCTTCCTCCAGAGGTTGTTGGGGGTTCCTTGAGCAATGAGCAATTTCTACCTCTCAGATAAGAAACCACTGACAACAATAATCTTTTAAGCTATCTTTTAGGGGGAATTCTTCCCAATGACCACAGTTGTAAGGCTGGCCATAGATTCCCCCATCCACACAAGCGAGACGGAGGAATCCTTCCCGTTGTGCCATTGTATTCCAACAGTGGGACTCTTCCGCTGTCAGAACACACTGATCAGCGGCTGCAGCCAGCTGATTAGGAAACCTTTTCCAACATTCCTTTTCGTCAGGTGTTGATTAGGTTGAATTCTGTCAAGTGGTAACAGCCGTAAATGGGTCAAAATTTGGCTGATCCCTGCTGAGCTGGATGAATTTTGATCCATCTATAGCCAGCTTAACCTCTTTGCGCTGACAGCCTCCTGGCCCATTTAAGCCCCATACACACTATCAGAGTTTCTGCTGATTTTTGTCTTCAGATTTACCAAAACCATGTAGTGCAAGGGCCTGCCTGATTGCATACAAATTGAAACTCCTAAGGTTTGACCTCATATTATATGGTTTTGGTAAATCTGAAGGAAAAAATCAGCAGAAAATATGATAGTGTGTATGGGGCTTAAGAGTTCTAAAAGCGGTCAGGCGGAGGCGGGCATTTGGGTTATGTGACTATTGTGATTGGCTGTCGCAGCAGTCACATGATCGGAAACCTTCCGATTGCAAATGTGCATTGGGAGCTTTCTGGTACCCGTCGGCTATCATGTTGGGGGCTTGCAGAGTGCACGCTCTCAGGATGGTAATTTGTTCTAACAAGGCCACTTAAAGCGGGGGTCCACCTATCTATCGTTTTTTTTTTTTTGAGTTCATTCACAAACTTTTCTTCTCAGCATTACATACTCACATATTGTGTGTAATATGTCCGCCTGTGTCAGATTTCGTCGGAAAGAATAACTTATATTATTCACTGCAGGCGGTTTCCATCTTCATTGTGGGCATTTGAAGCCCACAAGCATTTATTTCCTGGATGCGGTGAATGCTGTGCTCCCAGCATTCACCGATCGTTCCCGCACATGCTCAGTGGCATCCTGGGAAGCCTGAGACTAGCTCCCAGGAGTCTGGGAGAGGCTAGAAACACGCCTACTCCCACGGGAGGAGAACCAGGAAGTGCAAAGAGGAATAGAAAAATAAAAGGTAATTACGGTGATTTAAATTTTTTTAAACGGCATGTCAGCATCTAGGCAAGGAAGAGAATACATACAGATATTGTTCAAAATTTGGGTGGAACCCCGCTTTAAATGCAGCCACTTAGTGTTAAGTTCCACCCGCCGAGCAGCCACATATATGGCCGGTGTCAAGGGCTTAGAGCCCATTCTTCCCAGTGGCCATCACACTTATGTACTGTAAACTGTGGATATTGTAATCATTAGCAAGGGTTTCTTGAGACCAGAAGGTTATTTGACATGTTCCTCCATGTAAAAGGGTTGAGAAATGCTGCTTAATGCAAACCTGTGAGGATAAATTTAATTTTAAAAAAAGTACCTGTAAAAGAAGAGCTCTCAGGAGGTTCATGTCTTCTACCTCTCCTGTGTTTCAGTGCTGGAGCCTCCACCAGTTTCTCTGACATTCAACACTTCCAAGTGTGCTGGATGCCTCTGTTCCTTTCTGCATGCCATAGGTTCCATCCTCCAACAATTACATCACTACAGGACGTAGCAGTGATGCAGGGGTTGGAGGACATAACCAAGGTGCTTGACGGGGAACAGTTCTAAAGACTTAAGGTTTTCTACCATAATGCATCCTTAGCCTTAAGGTAAAAAACCTTCTGTTCTGCTTGTGTCTCCCCAACCCCCCATTACACTTACCTGAGCCTGGTTGCAATCCAGCGGCTCAAGCGAGTCCGCACGAGTGCTACCACAGGAAGCAGCTTGCTATGGGAGCAATCACTGAAGAGGAGGAGCCAGGAGCACCTGCGGGGGGCCCCAGAAGAGGCGGATCGGGGCTGCTTTGTGCAAAACCATTGCACAGAGCAGGTAAGTATAACATGCTTATTATTTTAATGAAAAAAAAAACAAACAAAAAAATGAACATATAATGTTACTTTAAGTGAAGAGGGGATGTGTTTCCCATTATGACACTGTGAAGGTTTATTACATTATAGTTGGGCAAAACCTAGCACTAAGTGTGAAGATTTTCTTGTTCAATGTTTTATTAAGGTTTTGAAAAATACAAGGTAAGTAATATTATTAAATGCAAATATATGCTCAGTTCAATAGTAAAGTGTCAATACAGGGTCCACAGATCAATTATGGAGTATCAAAATAATGAATGAGGATGGCATTACTGAGTAGGGTATCTAGTGTTGTTCCATTTATATGCTGATCTGGATTTTGAAATTGCTTTACATATTTGCAAGGTAGGAGTAAGAGTGGCCTGGAAGGGGCTCTAGGTAGCTTCAGTATTATACACTACATTACCAAAAGTATTGGGATGTCTGCCTTTACACACACATGAACTTTAATGGCATCCTAGTCTTAGCCCATAGGAATCAATATTGAGTTGGCCCACCCTTTGCAGCTATAACAGCTTCAAGTCTTCTGAGAAGGCTGTCCACAAGGTTTAGGATTGTGTCTATGGGAATGTTTGACCATTCTTCCTGAAGCGCATTTGTGAGGTCAGGCACTGATGTGGATGAGAAGGTCTGGCTCACAGTTCCATAGTTAGTCACGTTGAAAAAAGAAACAAGTCCATCCAGTTCAACCATAAAAAATAAATAAATAAAATAAAAAATATCATACAATCCCATATACCCAAATGATTCACTGTAATCCATCCCAAAGGTGTTCTATCGGGTTGAGGTCAAGACTCTGTGCAGGCCAGTCAAGTTCCCGCACCCCAAACTCAATCATCCATGTCTTTATGGACCTTGCTTTATGCACTGGTCCAAATCATTTGGTGGAGGGGGGATTATGGTGCGGGGTTATATTTCAGGGGTTGGGCTTGACACCTTAGTTCCAGTGAAGGGAACTCTTAAGGCGTCAGCATGCCAATCGGGTTAAGGTCAGGACTCTGTGCAGGCCAGTCAAGTTCTTCCACCCCAAATTCTAAAAGAATGGTCAAACGTTCCCATAGACAGGCTCCTAAACCTTGTGGACATCCTTCCCAGAAGAGTTGAAGCTGTTATAGCTGCAAAGGGTGGGCCAACTCAATATTTAACCCTACGGACTAAGACTGGGATGCCATTAAAGTTCATGTGCATGTAAAGGCAGGTGTCCAAATTCTTTTGGTAATATAGTGCAGTTAGTTTCCTGCAGGGGAGAGAGTTAGAAGGCAAGGAGAGAAAACTATTAAAAGTCCAGTAAGACAAGCGGGGAGGAGTATGTTTTTAGGAATAGGAGGAGAAAGAATCCTTCATCTCAAGTGTAAAGATATTCAGCAAATGTACATGAGCAGCCTCATTATATAAAGATCAGCAACAGGCAATACTTCCTAATAAAGATACTTATAGTGAACCTGTGCAGCGGAGGCAGGAACCAGATTATTGTATGCCATCATTCCTTCCTTGTTGAGCCTCACAAAGCTTGGACTGCTCTGTAATATGATTTATAATCAAACTCGCTTGGCGCTGGAACCATCCAGCTCCATTTCTGGAGCGTTTCTACTGATCCATCACTGAGAGTGTTGGCCCTACTAGCAATGCAAGGCATACAGTCTGTAAGAAATGGTGCCAGCGATCAGGAAGCTTGGTTGGCCATTGCATGTTACTGAGCCTTGGGACACTCTACAGCAGCCATTCTTAAAGCAGTATTAAACCCAAAAGCAAACATTTATATTGTAAAGGTGAAGTCTGCTATAATATTTTTTTGGGCTTTTTTTCTTCTATTTTCATCTGGTGATCCAGCCAGTAAATGAAAAAAAGTTTTCTGCGCTCAGTGTGATACCCTATATCCAGAGCTGCACCAATTATACATCTGAAAACAAAGACGTTCTAAACATATACCCCTAGAACCAGTGCGCTACCAGATGAAAAATGAATATACTTAAATGCAATATATAACGTATAATCAAAAAGTGCACTATCAACTAAATCAATAAGTGAGTGCTAATATAAGAACAGTCCAACATAAAATGTTTGTGGAAAATGTAAAAACGTTCAAAAGTCTATAGATCCAGCCAGTAAGTCTGCTGTTTCTCAAAAGATAAAGCCTTCTTCCAGATGTATCAGTTTACAGGGATGAGACCAGCCATCTACCACTGACAGGGGTGCTTACAATGATCACATTTTATTTCTTTAGGTATGTAAAACCTTTGTCTAAAAAGGAAAAAAAATGGTTGCTGTAACTGATTATAAAGTATTAGCTGGAGTTTGTTTCAGCGTGCTAGTATAATATATATATATATATATATATATATATATATATATATATATATATATATATATTATAATATATTATATACATATGTATACATATATGTAATATATTATAATATATTATATTATATATACATATATTATATAATATAAATATAAATATAAATATATATATATATATATATATATATATATATATATATATACATATATATATATATATATATATATATTAACGCTACCGCCCCCCCCAAAGGACTGACAATGCTGCTGTCTGCTCTGCCCCCTGTGCTCATTCCTCCCTGGTGTTTCGTCACATATGGCGACCTATCACATTTGGCTACCCGCTGGACTGCGCATGTGCGACGCTGCCATATGTGTTCCAACACTGTGGTGATCTGCTTGCGCAGAATTTTGTGGCCACACTCCTGAGTCCAGGTTCAAGCCCCACCATCCAAGTGGACATAGAGCTAGATTATAATTATGCCGAGCGAAGCGAGGCCGTGCCCGAAGTGCGGCAAGAGAAGCGAGCCCACAAGGGGCCCTGTGGCAAAGTGGTGTCTTACAAGAGTGTTGGAACGCATATGGCGGCGTCGCACATGCGCACTCCAGCGGGTAGCAAAATGTGATGGGTAGCCGAATGTGGTGAAACCCCGGCAATGTAATACAGGAGGTGTGTTACTGGCCAGATCATCAGGTGAAAACAGAGGGGAAAAAAGCCTAAAAAGGAAAACTGATGCAGCCACCACATCTATTGATTGGTAAGCTGCAATATATTACATTTTTGGTTTGGGGGTTTAATACTGATTTACCCAAAGGTCCTTCAGAGGTTTCTAGGGGTTACTTGAGCTGTGGCTGATTGACCTCCCATCTGATGGTGCCTGCATAGTTCTAGGGCCAAAGCTACTTGACAAAAGCAGCAGCATGACCCAATTATCTTATTAGCTGTCTGTAAGGGTGACATTCTGATCAGCACTGTAAGGGTTGCATCCTTCCTACTGATCCCCAATGTAAGGGGCATTTTCACCATCAATTTTAGTTTAGATCTTTGTAATATATCTAGCAGACCTGGAAGGGGTTGTTTTCTTCCTTAGCAATGCTGAAATTTCTCCTTAAAAAGTAGGAAAATAAGCCTGATTAAACGGATCTTTGCATACCTGCTGCTTCCTGAAGAAGGTGCTATAACTAGTTATCACCATAGCCGTCTTATTAATCCCCCCCACCCCCCAAAGCAATTCAACATAACGGGAACACAGTCATTCTTTTGTTGCTATTTAAAGCCCCTCTCTTTTCTGCTGTAACTAAATATATAATTCAATAGAATTGGGATTTGAGTCCCAACCAGTGACTAGCTAACGAGACACGGTTGCTGGGCAACAGACCCACGTGTAGCAACACAGAGAAATAAAAAATGATCACTGCTGTGAAAAAATTGAAGCGAGAGTGGTCAAAACCAGCAGAGATTTATAAATGACTTGCAAACAGAAGCATTTTTTATCTTCAGGCAGCTTTGCACCTCAAGCTGCACCTGTAGTAAATTATTTAGGTTTTCACAGTCAGTGACATGATGGAAAAACCTGTAAGTGTTGCTTGTTTTTTGCTCTATTAAACATGTTTTCCAGGATAGAAAATGGGGCTTCTGCATCCCTCTGTGTAGAGGTGTCACCTGTCCCCTGCAGTCTCCATCCTTGGAAATTACTGCAATAATCTCACCCAGTTGCTGTTTATGCAGCAGATTTTGGATTTGCACATGAGCACACCTGGTACTAAGATTTAAAGCCCTACTCCAGGATAATTCTTCCTTCCCACCTCTATCTAATCTCTACGGTTAAAAAAAAAAACCCTATCTAAAAGCCCTTCTTAATTTTCGGAATCTCCGGTCACAAGACGATCCAGCACGAGCCTTCTCCTCCTCTATTTACTTCCTGCTTGGGTCCACCCCTGGGTGTCCACTGCTTGCGTGTTGTAGATACTTTCTGTTGGATGTCCAGTGGAGAGGAGGAGAGTGGAGAGGACTGGTGGTCTTGGGTGCCATCACATTGCTGGATTAGTGTTCCCTCGCACTATCTCAAGGGATACAATAGCAAGGGATATATGAAGGGAGATCAGTGGGAGTCTCAGAGGCACCGCATCCCAGTTACAAAGAACAGGATACACAGAAGGCTCTAACAAGGAGCAGGGATTTTTAAGGTGCCAATAACTAGAGTTCCATATTGAATTAAAAATTCATCATTTTATTCAGTCAGTTCTTGTTATGAAAAAAAAGAAACATACAAATAGATAATAAAAATATTTAAAAACATTAAACCAAATTAATTCTGAGTAATCATACAAATGATATTATTGGAGGTTGAACTTGTAGTATTTTAATCCCGACATGTTTCGTCAACTTGTTGGCTTCTTCAGGAGTGGTATTGTCAGGAATTGGAAAGACCAGATTGTGTAGACTGCACAGAGAGAACCAAAACACATGTAAAGTGAATATATAAGGGTTTATTGGGATAATGATATACAAATATACAAACACCTCCAAAACCAAACAGTGACAATAAACCCAAACAGTGACACCCAAATAACAAATAACTATATACAGACGATGGGAAATACCGTAATCAAGAAAGTGAGCCAGGCCAGGGTCATACACAGAGGATGAGCAGATAAACAAGGGCAGTTCCAGAATCACAAACGTAAGTCAAGCCAGGGTCATACACAGGGAATCAGCAAATGGGGAAAGGTGAATGGGAATCAGGGCACAGGGCAAGGATGAAAGGGAACTGGAACACAGGAGGGACAGGATCAGGATAGGCTCTGGATCGGATACAGGTTCAGGTCACAGGTCAGGGGGCAAGGATGATACCAAGGAGATGAGAGCAATCCTCAGCTGGGTATTTATATGAATGCCTGTAATTAGCCTCAAGTGACACCTGAACGCAGGAGGTGCTATCTGCTCCACAGTGCCGGGAAACACCCGCTGGTGGACACCGGTATTACAGCCAAAGGATCCAACACTGCCACCAACAGGTGAATCCCTCCACTACAGATCCAGAATGTTGGAAGACACCCGCTGGTGGACACTGGTACTGCGATCCAAGAGCCCGACGGCGCCACCAACGGACTAACCCTTTCCTGACAGTTATATTACCACACCTAGATAGGTAGATCAAATATATAAATGTACATGTATACATGGACCAAGTCTGCCGGAAAGTCCGCTCGTGTGTACGCAGCATTAAAGGTTTTAAACCTAAAAAAAAAAAAAATGGCTTTACATATACTTCAAGCTGAATAGTTCACATAAGGTCTTGCCTCAGAGGAACTCACAATCCTATGTTTCTTGAATGAACGCAAACATATTGGGGCCAGTTTTGGTGGGATGCCAATTATCCTACAAAGAAACACTAAACTTCAGCTTTGGTGCTCAGGTACAGTTTAGTTCCACTTTAAACACTATCTTCAAAAACTAGCATTTTGTGGACTTAATAGGGTACAAACAAATGGCATGGCAACCACCCCAACCTTTAACCAGCCTTTGCTTCTTAGATTATTTTTGTTGATTTGTTGGAAGATAACTAAAAATCAAAAAATATCAGGGGCCAAAGGAGATGTGACACATATTATACATCGATAAGGCCACTTGACTATAATATTGGATAATTTTTAAACATTGCTAGTTAAAGTTCATGAATATTTATTGACACTAGTCTCCTTTAACCCCTTGGATTCCAGGAGAGGGACTTTAGTTTAGAGTGGGATGGTCAGCACTGAAAGCCAGTCTTGCTCTACCGCAATGCACATGCGCTGACAGAAAGAAAGAGCAAAAGTAGGAGCTAAACAGAGCGATGGCTCATCAGTCTTCTGTCGCTCTTTTAGGTTTCTAGAGCAAGCTTTGTTGCTGCTGCAGTAAAGGTCGGGGATCTGGCTGTGCTGTCTGGCAAGGTTAGCTTGTTCACGGAGACTGGCTGAGCAGAATAATCTTTAGCCAGTAACAGTTCCTATAGATGTATTCAGCTGTGAATATGTTGCTTGCTTCAGAAAATAAGCCCACTTATGTCCACTTATAATTGCTTGACTGTTCCAAACAAGCTGATTATTGGCCCTACACATAAAATAGGTTTCTGTGCTGTGTTTACTTGACAGCTACCCTTTAATCTTGAATAATGTATTTTCCCCCCTCTGTTTCCAGTAACTGCAAGTCAGTAACACATTAGCATGATAACAGAGGCTTTTCTCTTTGTACAGTAGGTTTTTCTTGATTTCGGGTTGTTCAGTTTTTGTCGGCAGTTTAATTTAAGGTATGGACCTTGTTGACTAAGAGATTTCCAGCTGCTTTTGGAAATTAAACAGAAGGCAGGTTTCTGATCGCAGACATGGATCAATTTGATTCTCTACTGGGTGCCAAGCTGTGTTAAAACACGGAGAGGTGTTTTGAATAATTACTTCAGGAGCACTTCGGGAACCTTTTCCCCTTCATTGTATATAGCAAATGAACGCGTTCTGTGTCTATGTTTAGCTTGTCAGAACAGGCACAGGTGTTCCTTTGGAATGGAAGACAACAGAGGACCCTTGGTATGAAAATATATATAAATCCCCCTTCTCTCTAGTTTTTATATATATATATATATATATAAATATATATATATATACACACACACACACTTAAGTTGCCATCTGTCATATTTTTTGACGACCATTGTCTAGTTCAGTGTGTAGGCTCCATCACACATTTTCCATCGGATTTTCCGACACACAAAATTTGAGAGCAGGATATAAAGTTTTCCGACAACAAAATCCGTTGTCGGAAATTCCGATCGTGTGTACACAAATCCGACGGACAAAGTGCCACGCATGCTCAGAATAAATAAAGAGATGAAAGCTATTGGCCACTGCCCCGTTTATAGTCCCGACGTACGTGTTTTACGTCACCGCGTTTAGAATGATCTGATTTTCCAACAACTTTGTGTGACCGTGTGTATGCAAGACAAGTTTGAGCCAACATCCGTCGGAAAAAATCCTAGGATTTCGTTGTCGGAATGTCCGAACAAAGTCCGATCGTGTGTACGGGCCATAAGTCTGTAGGGTTCAATTTTGAGTTGGCCCACCCTTTGCAGCTATAACAGCTTCAACTCTTCTGGGAAGCGTGCCCACAAGGTTTAGGAGTGTGTCTATGGGAATGTTTGACCATTCTTCCAGAATTAGGGGTGGAGGAACTTGACTGGCCTGCACAGAGTCCTGACCTCAACTTGATTGGCATGTGTATTTGTAAGGTCAGGCACTGATGTTGCATTAGAAGTTAAGTTCCTCCTCTCCAAACTCACTCTTCCATGTCTTTATGGACCTTGTTTGTGCACTGGCGCGCAGTCATGTTAAATCGGGAAGGGGCTGTCCCCAAACTGTTCCCACAAAGTTAGGAGTATGAAATTGTCCAAAATTTCTTGGTAAGCTGATGCCTTAAGAGTTCCCTTCACTGAAACTAAGGGGCCAGGCCCAACCCCTGAAAAACAACCCCACACCATAATCCCCCCTCCACCAAATAATTTGGACCAGTGCACAAAGCAAGGTCCACAAAGACATGGATGAGCGAGTTTGGGGTGGAGGAACTGGCCTGCACAGAGTCCTGACCTGAACCAGATAGAACACCTTTGGGATAAATTAGAGCAGAGACTGCGAGCCAGGCCTTCTTATCCAACGTCAGTGCCTGACCTCACAAATGCGCTTCTGGAAGAATGGTCAAACATTCCCATAGACATAGTTCTAAACCTTGTGGACAGCCTTCCCAGAAGAGTTGAAGCTGTTATAGCTGCAAAGGGTGGGCCATCTCAATATTGAACCCTACGGAATGAGACTGGGATGCCATTAAAGTTCATGTGTGTGTAAAGGCAGGCGTCCCAATATTTTTGACAATATAGTGTATGTTTGTCCAGTTGCTGTAGTTCTATGAAGGCGTAATACCTAATGGTGGCCATACACCCTTCAATAAATGGTCAATTTATTTTCCATTCCGATTGATCTCTTCTGATAGAATCAGTCAACAACCTATTCTATCGATATGTCAAACACATCAAAGGGGATAGTTGAGATATGATCGTAACTTATTTAAAACTATCAATTTAATCTCTGTTTTCATCATGTAATCTCATTGCCTGTCTGATTGTTTGAAACATGATCGTATTAATGGACAAAGTATTTCAGTGTCGTTGACTGATGCACAATAATTGATAATTATTATTATACAGGATTTATATAGAGCCAACAGTTTGTGCAGCGCTCTACAACATGAGGGCAGACAGTACAATTACAATACAATTCAATACAGGAGGAATTCGATAATATTCAGCCCTGGCCGATTGACAATCAAAACTGAGTCTAAATTGTTCAGAAGGGAAGTTATGGCTGTTCAATTGTATGCAGATTCAATTAATTTGATCAAATCACACATCGATCAGATAAAAAAATCACAGCGTCTGTGGCTACCATAAGGTTGATGTCTAGTTGTAACTAATCACTAATAGAGCACTTACTTTTTGCAATTTTGGAAAAATTGCTTCCAATGTTATTCCTGGTTGGCTAGGGAGAAACTCTGTTAGGGTAAATGACTGCCTCACTTTGGTGATGTTTCGGCAGAGGTGGAAAACTCAGATACGACACGAGCGGAATTTCCGACAGAAAGAGTCCGATGGGAGCTTTTCATCGTATATTCCGCCCGTATGTATGCCCCATCGGACTTTTTCTGTCAAAAATTCAGACAGACTTAGAGAACATGTTCTATATTTTTCCGACGGAACAAATTACTATCGGAAAAAACGCTCGTCTGTATGCTGTTCCGACATACCAAAAACGACGCACGCTCTGAAGCAAGTACGAGACGGAAGCTATTGGCTACTGGCTATTGAACTTCCGTTTTCTAGTCCCGTGGTATGTGTTGTACGTCACCGCGTTCTGGACGGTCGGAATTTGGTGTGACCGTGTGTATGCAAGACCGCTTGAGCGGAATTCCGTCGGAACTCCATCGGAAAAACCTTCAGAGTTTATTCCGACGGCAAAACCGGTGGTGTGTACAGGGCATAAGGGTTTTTTCAGACTATGTGTTGCAGTAATGAGTGCGCTTTTCTGTACCGAGGTTCACGTTCTGTAAACCCAATCATTGAGCTGAACTCTAGCTATGATTTTTATTGCGTAGTTGAAGTTATTGTTGCAAGCAGTCTCTGCTCCTACTCCTCGGAGCCCTGGAATAATGTATTAAATCAAGGTCACGTGACTGTTTTACAAATATCATCCAAAAGGTATTTATAAAGCTTTTTTGTATTTATTATACTCTATTGACTTGGATGCAATAACAAAATAAACTTTCTTTAAAGCATTAAGTTGTTGTTTTGCCTAAGGGTTTTTAAAATACTCGCACATTTAAATACGGTACTTGCACATTTTAAATAATTACAATATACAGAATTTGTTCAACATTTTTATAAATTCTTTTTAAGAACCTGAGAAATGCAAGCATGTTCCTCGACAAGTGGGCTTTTAAGCCATATCTGTGTGTGGGAGTGTGGAAAAAGCTTGTAAGAAATGCATTCATTATTAGCAGTTTACATTGGATTTTTCAGGGTGGTAATTTTCCCCCATTGTTGAAATGTTTTCAGAGAGGCCAGGAAAATTAAATTAAACATACACACACTTATACATACGTCAGAGGGATCTGGTTTATTATTTAGGGCTCCTGTGTTCTTGGAGATGTATTATTCATTTTCTCTGTTCCATATTTATAAGGCTTGTAATGATTTCTTGTATCCAGTAGGAGTGGGGATGTTACAGATCAACCAGTGATGGATCACTGCGTTATGTGTTGTTAGCCACCTAATATGTCAGCGCACCTGCAATGCAGAAGACAAATACAACCAAGGAGAAAGAGCAAAGGGCAATCATGATATATGGAGTGCAATAAGGCCATTTACACACGGGAGCCAAACCAGACATAGCACGGCTCCTGAAGCATGCCAATCTCTCCCTTGCAGTCATAGCATAGAAATGACATTGAGCAGGATGGCTCTGTAGATGTTGCAGCCCTCATACATGTGTATGTCTCCCCAATGATGTCTTCTACTAAAGGGAGAGTGTGGGCATCTGCATCCAGTCCATGTGACATCACAGTCACATTTTACAGTCTACTAAGCCTACATGTATTGGGTAATATAAAATCCTAACAGTTGGATTCCTTTGTTTGAAAGAGTGACCCAGTGTGTTGTAGATCTAAGCAAATATGTAATACATGGTGCAAATTCTACATCATATTTAATTTCTGAATTTATTTCTTAGTATATTTGGTATCATACCTTTACCGTAAAATAATTTCCTTACTCATACTGGGTTAAGGTGAGTATCTCATGAGTCAGGGGCTGCTCCATCCCTTTAGACTAAATACAACAGAGGTATCTCCCGTGCGACTTTATGGCAGCCAAGAAATTAGGAACAATGTAGTTAAAAAGAAAAAGGCTCCCCCCTTCTTTTTTTTCTTACCCCCCCCCCCATCCCTCCCTAGGATACCTCCCGTGTCCACATTGCCCTAAATTGCTGACCATTCCCTCAAATATATTATTATTTTTTAAGGAACTTATATAGCACCGCCAATTTATGCATCACTTTACATATACATTGTACATTCACATCGGTCCCTACCCTCAAGGAGCTTACAATCTAAGGTCCCTAACTCACATACTAGAACCAATTTAGACATAAGCCAATTAACATACCAGCATGTCTTTGGAGTGTGGGAGGAAACCGGAGTACCCGGAGGAAACCCATGCAGGCACAGGGAGAACATGCAAACTCCATGCAGGTAGTATGGTGGTTGGGATTCGAACCAGAGACCCTTTTTTACTGCTAGAGTGCTACCCACTACACCACTGTGCCGCCCTAAATATAGTCGCTATTCACATGCTAACCACATATGCTTTTTCCTCTGTGTTTTTTTTGTTTTGTTTTTTTACAAACATGTTTTATTATTAGCTGATGTTACAGTGTGGAGGGGGCCTTCCCCTCTCCAGTCGCTTTTCTCTCCCTCTGTTAATTGTTCAACTTTTATTCAAATAACTCAATGAAGACTATTGAAACAAAAAAGAAAAAGGCTTTATTTATACAAAAAGTTAAAATTGCAGCCATGTAATCGAAAATGTCTGCTCTAAACAGTATGCATAATCATCTGGTAGTCGCCCACCTAAGGGTGACTATAAAGTGCATTGTACAATTGATAATGTAGATAGCCACGATTCTTACCAACGCGTTTCAATTAAAAATAATCTTCCTCAGGGGATATCAGGTAGATCAAACCTATGCAATATACAAAAACAATGAAAAGTATACCCGTCTAATACAGTTACAAAATGATACAATTTTAGGAAAGTTCATGCCCATAATGGGGTAACTTACATATGTTACAAACTCACTTGTTCAGGGAAGCCTATCCCACACCCACCTAACAACTGTCCCCGAGCCACCCCCATCAAATCAGTTCCCGCATCTATTACCTTTTGTACCACCACCCCCTCCCTTTAGAATGTAAGCTCTACAAGCAGGGCCCTCCTGTCCCTTCTCTATTGAACTGAACTGTAATTGTGCTGTCCCCCCTCTACATTGTAAAGCGCTGCGTAAACTGTTGGTGCTATATAAATCGTGAATAATAATAATAATATGTTGATTGACCAGGTGTTAAAAACAAGTGATTGCTGTGGCACATCCCGAGGAGGGTGTGGGCAGGGATCCCCCACCAAGGGCGGGAGGGAAGGGGCGACCACACAGGGCAGGCCCACTGCAGACTGACTGGCCACCAAAGTCTGCAGGATAGATGTAGTATATGATTTCCTTACTCAACCAATTTTTTTGGAGAATCAGTTGCAAAGTTTTTTACCTGGAGATCCTGCCAGTGACAGTACTTCCTGTTGCAGACGAACAACGCTAAAGCCACTGCCTCGCAGTTAGCAGCAGCATTGTCAGCCTGACGTTCGTGTTTCTTCCGTCGACCATTAGACTGCCTGACCGAAAGAACTGAAAGTCAGACCAATGGCCAGCTGAAAGAATACACACTGCAAGCTGACACTGCCGCTGCTTATTGCGGGGTAGTGACTTATATGTTTTCAGTACTTTTACTGGCAGGATCTCCAGGTAGAAAGCTTTACAACAGCACCAAAAAAATGATTTGCATAACAAAATGTATACAGTTAGGGAACGAAAATACTGAAAATAGATTTAGGGTTTTCAAACACGTTTTTAAATATTGCAAGTACAACAGCCTGAAATCTGTCTATTTATTACCTTCTCATGATGCTCTGCAAAGCAGATACCAGACGGAGTGGGAGATTCATTTAATTATAAATAGATGATATTAGAATGGGACTGCTGCAACTAAATCCTGAATACTAGATTAAAAAAAAACACTGTGAAAAAAGAGTGCGCTATCCCTTAAGATCAAATAATCAAACCAGTGCAAAAAAAATATTCTAAATGCAAAATGACATACCAATTCATGTGTATCACTAAAATTCATATGTGTGCAAAACAAATAACCATACAATCGAAAAAAGTCCATCATTAGGAAATCCATATTAAATCATGATATGTCCAAGTGCTTCCAAAGTGCTCAGTACTCCAAAAGTATGTAAAGTGCTCCAGTGCAAATAAGGTTCAAAAAAATATAGTTGGCCTCTTACCAGACAAGGGAGATCTCAAATTGTAGAGATCAAAAAGAGCTAAACATCTCTCCCGGATAGCCGACACTCACCATCAGGCATCCGGTTAGCTCAGTGACCCTGTCAGTAAGATATAGCCACAGTGTCCCCACTGCTGGAATGTATGCCTTGTATATTACTCCATGTCCACACAATCAGCGGCCATGCACATTCAATAGAGCACGACTGTGGGACCATTCGACTAGCTCATGCGTAATAACGTCACACTCTTTAGCACCAAGAGCAGGAGATTCAGCACCAAGAGCAGGAGATTCAGCACCAAGAGCAGGAGATTCAGCACAGAGAGCCAGCTAGACTCTATTACTTTACACATTTCCACAAATTGAGCCCACTAGAACCTGGAGGGGGTGATGTTTAACCGCTTGCCGACCAGCCGCCGCAGTTGTACTGCGGCAGAATGGCAAAGGCAGGCGAATCGCCGTTATGTTACGTCGGTTCATAAGGCGGTCACTAGGTGCGTGTGCGCTGGCGGGGGGGGACGCACCCGTTGCTCGCCCCAGGAGCCGATGCGAGTGCCCGGCGATCTCGATGACCTCCGGGCTCCCGAGATCGCTCGTAACACGGCAAGAACCGGGATCTCTGTGTGTAAACACAGAGATCCCGGTTCTCTGAGGGGAGAAGTGACAGATCGTCTGTTCATACAAAGTATGAACAGCGATCTGTCATCTCCCCTAGTCAGTCCCATCCCCCCTTCAGTTAGAACACACATTAGGGAACACAATTAACCCCTTGATCGCCCCCTAGTGTTAATCCCTTTACTGCCAGTGACATTTTTACAGTAATCAATGCATTTTTATAGCATTGATCGCTGTATTAATGCCAATGGTCCCAAAAATGTGTCAAAATTGTCCGATGTGTCCGCCATAATGTCACAGTCAGGATAAAAATTGCAGATTGCCGGCATTACTAGTTAAAAAAAAAAATAATAAAAATGCTATAAATCTATCCCCTATTTCGTAGACGCTATAACGTTTGCGCAAACCAATCAATAAACGCTTATTACGATTTTTTTTACCAAAAATATGTAGAAGAATACATATTGGCCTAAACTGAGAAAAAATTTGCTTTTTTTAAAAAAAAAAATGGGGATATTTATTATAGCAAAAAGTACAAAATATTGTGTTTTTTTCAAAATTGTCGCTCTTTTTTTGTTTATAGCGCAAACAATAAAAACCGCAGAGATGATCAAATAACACCAAAAGAAAGCTCTATTTGTAGGAAAAAAAGGACGTCAATTTTGTTTGGGTGCAATGTCGCACGACCGCGCAATTGTCATTTAAAGCGACGCAGTGCCGAATCGCAAAAAGTGCTCTGGTCAGGAAGGGGGTAAAATCTTCCGGGGCTGAAGCGGTTAAGCATTTTATAGGAGAATGGGAGCACGGGGAGGACCCCAGCAGTGTGGAGATCTTATTTTTATTGTTCTGCAAGCAGGCTGAAAGTGGGTCACTCACCCACTCTTTAGCTTTGAAAGGATAACTAAACTCAACATGGATAATGAAATATATTGCAGCTTGCAGTCCTTAGATGTCATGGCTGTCTTAGTTTTCTTTTTTTTCTCATCCTAAGAACATTTTCAGCAAATACAGAAAATACTGGTTGATCTTGCCAGAATTCCAATGTCCTTATCACTTCCTGCAAGCTGCACAGAAGAATACCTTCTTTCCTAGCTGTTTTCTGTAATCTACCAATTAAAGTGTTACTAAACCCAGGACCCTGTATTCACTATATCTGGTCTCCCACAGCACACAGAACATGGAAATGCAATATTTTTAGTAAATATACACTGCTAAATTACGTTTTGCCATCAGCAGTACATAGCAGTCTTGTGACTTCTATCAGTGCCGAGCACTGGTTAAAGCTTGTAGGAGGAATTTTCATTCTCCTCTGACTGTCCTATGGGGCTGCAGGACCCCTGACCCTCTGTCTGGACAGTGCTGATCACATGCACCTTCCCAAAAAAAACTCTCTAGCAATACACACCAAACTGTGCATGTGCAGAGTGCCCCCAAGGCTCTGTACTATCAGGCGATTAATTGGGGACTGTAAAAGAAGACAAGATCAAACAGCCTTTTTACGCAATGCAGAGGATTAACCCCTTAGATTCCACAGTGAGTATAACAAGCATGCTTTACTGCATATACAGACTGATTTTACTGTTGTGGGTTTAGTAACACTTTAACCTGTCCTCCATGTATTGGAAATGAAGAGATATGGACATGTTTGTAGTTCATATCAGCAGAGCAGCCTAGGGTGACAGTCATGGCTTCCTCTATAGATACAATGGGGGGGTGAAGTAGCCACCCAGGTACAGGAATTGTGTTATTTACAGAATTACCAGGTGACAATAAAGCAAAATAAACTGGAAAAAAGAAAATGAATGCAGCCAACACACCAGAGACGAGTACATTGCAATATATTCATTTTTAGTTTCTGGTGTACATATGCTTTAAATCTGAATCAAACATATTCTTGTTGGTAGAAAAAATGAATTATGACTGGATGAACTGGATAATGGATGAGTGATTGTCCGGAGGAATTGCTAATGTAATACTAGTTAGTACCTTGTTAATGCCCTCAGCCTAGTCTAACAACCAGCTCAGAAACCAGTAAAAGCAATACAGATTGTGAGCCAGGGGGAACCGCTGCCACTCGACACCCACTCATCTCTTATTATAGAAGGTTTCTTCCTTAGCTTGCCACCGGCTACACCTCCGCTCAGCACAATACAACTGACGACCCTTCAGCAATTTAATCCAGACCCCTCTGCACTTAGATGTGCGGCTTTCCTTCTTGAAAGCCACAGGGGATTGATGTATTGTAATGGTGCCAGGCTGCATCTTGTCAGATATAGCTCAGAAAAGCTTTCCTATGACTTTGAAAAAAGTAGACATTGGTTCTTTGTATCTTACCTAATACATTTACAGAAACCGTCTTAGCCTTTCCTGAAGGCTTCCCCAAATTCATACTCTTTGTGCTCTTAAAGACGCCCTTCTGTTATGATTAAAATAAATAAATAAAGGGCTACATTGCTCAGGACAACATGTTCATGTAGGCAGATTTGCATTGGTAAAATATTGGCAGAAGTTTGTGGATACCCCTCCAAATTATTATATAGCACCCCCCCCCCCGACCCCCAGAGGCATGGTAGGACCCCCAGAGACAGGGAGGCCTGATATTTCACCTCAGGGGTAAATCTCTGAGGCATAATGGGACAGATGAACAGATTGGCACCAGACATTTTTAGATAAAACAGGAGGAAGTTTAATGCTCACACCAAAAACTCCAGGGAGAGAGGGATAGGGCACAGGACACCCATGAACTAGTAGAAGTGCAGGCTTCACAAAAATAGAAACAAAGTACTTACAGTCTTCACAGATGAAAAACCTTTAAGGAATCTGTGATAGCAGCTTCTGAATGTAAAGCACCTAAAAAGTTCAGCCACCATCACTTACTTCAGTGAGGTCCAAGCTCCTCTCCTGAGTTTCTTTTGGCCTCTCATGACATCTGAAGATCCTCCGTGGCTCTTTAGGCTAGGCCCCAAACACCTATGTAGGTCTCAGGCTTAATCACACAGCTGCTCCACATACACCCACCCCAGACTAGGGCCTGGGTGGAAGAGAAAACTCCTATTGGTTGGCAAGGGGAAGCATGAATATTCATAAGTCAGCTTTACTGTAGCTTCTAATACTTATTCCAGAGGCACCAGTGACACCTAGTTTCAAAAGGGCAAAAATTACAGCTACACTGAATTTAGGTGAAAACCAAATGAACAAAAATACTATAAATCAGCAGGTTGTCTACCACCGAACAGCACTAAATTTGACTAGTAGCCCCTGTTTAAGACAAGATGGCTACAGTTGGGTTCTGGTGGTGTAAGGTATTGCTCATGCTACAGCACACAAAGTCATTTCGGAGTATTTTTTGCTCCCACCCTTGTAACAATAGTTTGGTGAAGGTTTTTTTTTCAGTTCCAGCGTGACTATACCCTGTTTATTAAGCCAGGTCCATAAAAACATGGTTTGACTAATTTGGTGTGGAAGAATTTGAGTGGCCTGCACAGAGCCCTGACATAAACTCAACGGAGCACCCCTGAGAAGAATTTGGACACCAATTGTTGATCCAGGTCTTCTCATCCAGCATTACTACCTGACCTCACAAATGCTATTTTGACTGAATGAGCAAAATTCCCCACAGAACTTCTCTAAAATCTTGGAAAAAAAATTCACAGAACAGTGGAGGCTGTTTTAGCCACAAAGGGGGTACCTTTGTGGAGTGGAATCGCCAACAAGCTGGTATAGGTGTGATGGTCAGCTATTTGTGTGCTTTCTGCAGTTAAGCGTATATCAAAAGATCGTGCAGGAGGTTGGCCATAGACTGACAGAATCCTCCACTTGCAGGTCCTGACACATAATCACAGTTGCCCAATTTAAAGTGACACATGTTATAAGATGACGTGCAGAGAGTTTCCAGCAAGTCCTTATGCACGCCTTATTCCCCCTTTCCCAGTTTCATCTTCACCTGACTGTTGCAGAGCATTTCAGTGCGGCTATTTCTGACCACACTAAAGCCGGCCATAGAGGGAGCGATTTTCTTTCCTGCAACCACGAGTTGCAGGAAAGAAATTGCTTGATTCCCCCATCAACACAGTCAGTGTTGATGGGGGAATCCCTTCCGTGGAACCATTGTGTTCTCCCAGCAATGGGGGCAGGGGGAGTCATCCCCGCCAGGAGAACACAGTGATTACTGCTAGCGGCTATAATAGACGCTAAGAATAATTGCATGGAAATATCCAACAGGCTGGTTGTACGCAAGTTGATTGATCAATCAAATTGGGTACATTCAGACTGCCCATACATGGCTCAAATCTCAGCCAGTACCTGACAAACCGGCCGAGATTCAAATAATCTATGGCCGGCTTAAAGGTGCCACCTAAAATATTGAAATGTTCTGTATACCCTTCTGATTTTAAGTTGAATGGTTCAAAAGAATAAAAAACTTGCAATTGAAATGTAAAAAAAAAATAAAAAATGATAAAGTGATTACAATCTGCTTGATTCCAATACAAATTGTAAAAAGTGAACTTGTCAAATCTTAACAAATTGTGACACCAAACCCTGTTTATTGTTTACAAGTTAATCCTTTACCATACAAACAAATGACTAATAAATTCCCTTTGTTTTCTATTTCCTAAAATAGCCTAGGCTTTCTTTATGTAGAGAAGGGGTAGGCAACCCCCGGCACTGGTGCTGCAAGCGGCACGCGAAGACCCTTTTGCCAGCACTCGACTCCCTCCTCATCAGCAGAGCAGCGCAGGAAAGTGTCAGTGAGACAATAATGCATTCCAATTTCAGAGTTCCCCAAAACGCACCTGCACTGAGGGGGAGGCCCTGTGCCCCCACACATTGTAAAAGATGGGAAACATTGTTTGGTTCTCTAACTTTGCTGTAGCAGCGATTATTGGCTTTTGTGATGGGGAAGAGATTGGGTTCAGTTCTGCTAGAGGGGGGGTGGTCCCTGTTTCCTGGAGGAGGAGGACTGTCTTGGCCACTGCTAAAGCCAATCACAGTCCTGCTAGTCCCGTCCACCATCTGGAGGAAGATGACTCCCTTGGTTGCCACTACCAATCTCAGAAAGAAGAGATTTCACTGTGATTGAGAAAACTACAATCAGGTGACAGGACAGGTAGATGTGTCTCATCTCTGCTTACTTTCACCACTCTGCATATCACGCATATCATAGATGAGAAGTGGGTACAGCGGTGGAGCCGATAAGCAGGAGGGTACAGCGGTGGGGAAAATGAGCAGGAGGGGTTCAGAGGTGAAACAGAAGAGCAGGAGGGTACAGTGGTGGGGCAGATGTGCAGGGAGGTACAGTGGTGGAAGAGATGAGAAGGGGGTTCAGCAGTGGGACAGAAGAGCAAGGAGGGAACAGTGATGAGCGAGATGAGCAGGGAGTTCAGTGTTGGGGCAGAAAAGCAGGGGGGGTACCCCCATAGATCCAGCAGACTGGAATAAAGCCTGGTCCAGCATAGCAAAATGCTCCTTTAACACTGCCACATTGGAGGCGGCCTATAAGGTCCTTCTGCGCTGGTACTGGGTCCCAGCTCGTATCGCCAAATCAAACCCATCATGCAATGACAGATGCTTTCGAGGTTGTGGTCAACGAGGAGATGAACTGCACACATGGTGGTCTTGCCCCCGTCTTGTAGGCTTCTGGTCAAGGGTCTTTGGTCTAGTTTCCTCCCTATTTCATGCTCCCTTCCGCAAAGACCCCACATTTGCATTACTCCATTGCCCGCTCCTGGGCCTCTTCTCTCATCAACAAAAACTAGCTACATACTTATTTATTGCCGCCAAACGAACAATAGCGAGGGCTTGGAAAAAACCCTCTGTCTCATTCGCAGAGGTGAAGAATTCCTTGACGACCCTCATGATCCACGAGAAAATGTCCAGCGTCCTCCACGACTCCCATGCAAAATTTCTTAAGGTATGGGCCCCGTGGTGGTCCTACACACTCCCCAACCTAAATCCGACTAGTCTAGGTCTGTGAATTCAACTTGAACTAGCCTCCAGCCTGGGGGGCCCCTTTTTCCCCCTCCCATTTCCTCTCTTTCTGGGCCTCTCGCCCGCCGGTCTGTTCTACTCCTATATCCCTCCCTCCTCCCCCCCCCCCGTTGTTGTATATGTGTTCTTTCCCCCCCTTTTTTTTTTTCCCTTCTTTTCTTTCCTCTCTTCTCGTGTTTGTTTGTCTCCCCCTACCCTGTTTTGCGGACAACTCCGCTCACCCTTGTCTGCCTTAGCCCCTGGGCCTCATGGCTTGGGCATAGCGCACTGACCGCCAGCCCTGGCTGACAGGTCAATGTCAGTTGATAAAATACACTCAAAAATGTTCATTATGTACTTTCATGTAAAACCTTTTTCCTATGTTTTTGTACATATCCCCTGCGTGGGAATTCGTTATCTGGGTTTTTCCCTTTCTTATGTTTCAATAAAAACATTGTACCAGGGGGGGTAGAGCAGTGGGGCAGATGTTAAAGAAGGTGTATTGGTGGGGCAGATGAGCAGGGGGTTACAGTGGTGGGGCAGGAGAGCAGGGGGGACAGAGGTGGGACAGAAGAGCAGTTGGGTACAGAGGTGAGACAGATGTGCAGGAGGTACATTGGTGGGGAAGATGAGAAAGTGGGTTACACTGGTGCAGCAGATGAGCAGATGGGTTCAGTGTTAGGACAGATGAGAAGGTGATTCAGTAGTGAGACAGAAGAGCATGAGGATACAGCGGTGGAGCAGATGTACAGTGGTGGGGCAGATGAGAAAAGGTGTACATTGATTGGGCAGATGAGCAGGGGGGGTTACAGTGGTGGGACAGAAGAGCAAGGGGATACAGTGGAGAGGCAGATGTGCAGGAGGTACAGTGATGGGGAAGATCAGCAGAGGGTTAAGTGCTGGGCCAGATGAGAAGGGGGTTACAGTGGTGGGAAAGATGAGCAGGGGGGGAATCAGTGTTGGGGCAGAGGACAAAGGAGGTATATTGGTGGGACAGATAAGCAGGGGGTTACAGCGGTAGGGCAGAGAAGCAGGGGGTCCAGAGGTGGGGCAGTTGTGCAGAGGAGAAAGGAGGTACATCGGTGAAACACATGAGCAGGGGTTACAGTCGTGGGGCAGAAGAGCAGGGGGAACAGAGGTGGTGCAGAAGAGCAGGGGGTACAGTTGTGGGGCACGCTCAATTTCTTTTAAAACATTTTTTGGCGCACTGTGCTCAAAAGGTTTCCTACCCCTGATGTACAGCAACAATTCTTTTTTTCAGATCCTCAGAGAGTTCTTTGCCATGAGGTGCCATGTTGACCAGTATAAGAGAGTGAGAGCTCAATTTGGACCTTTTCACTTAGGGGTGTACTCACTTTTGTTGCCAGCGGTTTAGATATCAATGGCTGTGTTGAGTTATTTTGAGGGGACAGTAAAATTACACTGTTATATAAGCTGTACACTCACTACTTTACATTATAGCAAAGTGGCATTTCTTCAGTGTTGTCACATGAAAAGATAGAATAAATTATTTATAAAAATGTGAGGGGTGTACTCACTTTTGTAAGATACTGTATGTATGGACAGCATTAGAGCCTAAAATGATTGATCATGTTAAGAATCAATATATCTATGGCCAGCATTAGAGCCCCAAAAAAGTGACAACTTAAAGAATCCCCCAATGATACCCCATCTGATTGGTTAAAGGGGTTTCTGTTTTGAACTGATTACACTATGAAGAAAAATAATGATTGTTGCGTCTGAAGTGGTATACTTCTGTAATGTCTCTGTATATGGATTAGTCTGTAAATAAATAGAAACCACCTAAACCTTTCATCTAGTTACGTTCATAGGGTTGACATATTAGCATCTGCTCTTTTTAAGACCATCTGGCAGATCTCCCCATTTATTTTCAGTGCACAGTAACTTCCGACATTCCTAATAGTGGTTTCTAGAACCCTCCTGCTTTCTATTTTTAAATATTTTCTGTCTACTGACATTCACATCTCCTTGATCAGTACCTGAAGCAGTCAGTTGATATTAGCATCAGTGCTGTCAACATGCTTCTTCTCCTGTATGTTTATCGGGCCTTGTTTAGGCAAAAGTAAATCATTGGAGTAGAATTAAGGTTTATGGAGATATTTCTAGATTGTAAGCTCTAACGAGCAGGGCCCTCTGATCCCTCCTGTATTGATTTGTAATGTGAGTGTACTGTCTGCCCTCATGTTGTAAAGCACTGCGTAAACTGTTGGCGCTAAATAAATCCTGTATAATAATAATAGTATTTCCAGGATAAAATGATTACCAGCATGCTTGCATCAATGTACCATGTAAAAGGGTGTATATTAATATATATTTTCTGTGGCACAAACATCAGTTGCCGTTGTTGTGGTATCAATCTGTTGCCTGTGCTGAGGTATAAAAGATTGGACCTAAAGAGTCCCTGTCCGTAAAATTATATGTGCATTGAACGTATTTTCTGCATGTTATTTCCTTGCAAAAACTTCCCTTGTGTAGATATTCAAAAGCCCTGTGACTGCTGCTGGGAACTGCCATGTTGGATGGATGTGATGTCAGCAGCCCCAGCAGTCACGTGGGTAGTTTCACTTCTTACGCTCCTTCTTCAGAAGACGCATTAAAGGTTATGTAGGGGGGTGAGAGGAGGGCAGGGGAGCTGGGCCAACACAGACAGTAAGTAGACATTTCCAGAAGGTGGTAGGGTTATGATGTTCAAGGAGGAAGGAGGGTTATTCTAGGGAACTGACTAATCTATTTTTCTAGAAAGTTTATAGGAACTTTGCAAGTGACTATAACAGTTTATGGGAAAGCACCGCAAGTAAGCATTTAAAATACTTGATTTTTGATGCTTTTACCTGCATTTTGTTTAAGCTGGTGACTGGGTCTCTGTAAGGCTCTGTGGTGGTTACTAGGCGACTTTTATGGGATGCTAGCAGGTTGGAACCTTAAAGTTAAAATAAGGGTAATGTTTTTCATCCACTATCAATCCACTGATGATTTTCTAGACCAGAGGTTCGTGACTAAGAAGTATGGGAACCAGATTGTGAGGGTATGGGACTGGATCTCTGAGTGATTAAAAACCAAAAACAGGATTCTCTACATTATAGAACCTGAAAGTAAAGAAGAAAAATTGACTTAACGTGTCAGATACACTATATTACCAAAAGTACCGAACGCCTGTCTACACGCACATGAACTTTAATGGCGTCCCAGTCTTAGTCCATTCTTCCAGAAGCTTTGTGCACTGGTGCAATTCATTTGGTGGAGGTGGGATTATGGTGTGGGGTTATTTTCCATGGGGTGGACAAAATACCAAGACATTTTGGACAATTTCCTGCCCCCAACATTGTGAGAACAGTTTGGGGATGGCCCTTTCCTCTTTCACCATGACTGCACACCAGTGCACAAAGCAAGGTACATAAAGACATGGATGAGTGAGTTTGGGGTAGATGAACTTGACTGGCCTGCACAGAGTTTTGACCTCAACCTGATAGAACACCTTTGGGATGAATTAGAGTGGAGACTGCAAGCCAGGCCTCTTCATCCACATTGTTGCCTGACCTCACAAATGCGCTTCTGGAAGAATGGTCAAACATTCCCATAGACACACTCCTAAACCTTGTGGACAGCCGTCCCAAAGGAGTTGAAGCTGTTATAGCTGCAAAGGGTGGGCCAACTCAATATTGAACCCCACGGACTGGGGTGCCATTAAAGTTCATGTGCGTGTACAGGCAGGTGTCCTAATACTTTTTGCTAATATAGTGTATGTGAGTGACAGTGTCATTAACAACCTCCATTCCATGTCAATTGCACAAAACTATCAACAAAAAACATACTGGTTGTAACTAGCTGGTGGTTTGCCTTTTTATATAATTAAAAATTAAAAATCTTTATGACACCGGTCAGCGGTCGCAGTCATTGGCTGAGAGCGCTGATCAGATGCCGATCGGCTGCTGGTTTTCCAGCAAGCTCGTTCCACAGAAGCCGGGAGTGAGATCAGCTTCTGTCAAATAAGGATCTGTACACAAGAGCCGAATGTCAGCCGCTATCTACTGTACCGGCTGATTTCGGCCTATATTCGGCCCGCGTGTACCTGGCTTTACACTTACAGAGCAGGTGAAACTCACCGGTCTCTACTTAGCCTTATTTTATTATTATTATTATTATTATTATTATACAGGATTTATATAGCATCAACAGTTTGAGCAGCACTTAACAAAATGAAAGCAGACATTACAGTTACATTACAATTTAGTACAAGAGGAATCAGAGGACCCTGCTCATTGATACAAAAGGTAATAGCTGTGGGGGATGAGTTGATGGAGAAAGTAAAACAGTGAATTAGTTAGAAGCAGGATAATTTTCTTTAACTACTTCAATACCCGGCACTTTCCCTCCTTCCTGCCCAGGCCATTTTTAGCTTTCAGTGCTGTCACACTTTGAAAGACAATTGCGCGGTCATGCAACACTGTACCCAAAACTAATTTTTTATCATTTTCTTCCCACAAATAGAGCTTTCTTTTGGTTGTATTTGATCACCTCTGCAGTTTCAAATTTTTTCGCTATAAACGAAAAAAGACAATTTTGAAAAAAAAACCTGATGGGCACTGATAGGCGGCACTGATAGGCAGCACTGACGGCACTGATAGGCGGCACTGATGGCACTGAGAGGTGGCACTGGATAGGCAGCACTGATGAGGAGCTACTGACAAGGCATTACTGAGTGGCACTAATTGGCACTTTGATGGGGTACTGACAGGCATTACTGATGGGGCACTGATTGGCACTTTTTTTGGGCACTGATTGGCACTGTTGTGGGCACTGAGCGGCACTGATGTGGGCACTGACAGAAGTTTTTTGAGGGAGACAGACTGGCAGGTGATGGGCACTGATTGGCAGCTGATGGGCACCTTTTAATGGGGACTGTGCTGGTAATCAATGTGCTGATTATCAACACAGACCCCCCCCCTGACAGTGAAAGCCGCCGATCGGCTCTCCCTGTCAGCGTGAACCAAGGAAAGCCGTTTACCGGCACTTCCTGGTTCACACAATGATCAGCTGTGGTTGGTCACAGCTGATCACCAGGTAAGAAGCCTTTGTCAGAGGCTTCATACCACGATCGGAGTTGCAGTCTGTCAGACTGACACGCAGCACCTCCGATAGCCACGCTGCGTGCCCCCGCAAACGCGCCGGCTCTGTTATGCTGATCACGTCATATGACGTCGGATCAGGATAACACAACCAATTTGCCGCCATCATTTTGCTATACGGCGGGTGGCAAGTGGTTAAAGAGAAGGGTTTTTAGGGACTAGAAGACAGTCAGACAGATTGGGGTAGGGATTTCCAAAGGATGGGAGATCCTGGAGGCAAGCATGGGAGGAGGTGACAAGGGAGCTAGAGAGCAGGAGATCTTGGGATGACTGAAGAGAGTGGCTTGGTTGGTATTTTGAGACTAGGTTAGTGATATAACTAGGGGCAGAGTTATGGATGGCTTTGTAAATTATGGTTAGTACTTTGAATTTTATTCGTTGGGTGAGTGGAAGCCAGTGGAGGGATTGGCAGAGAGGGGTGGAGGACACTAAATGGTTGGTAAGGTGGATGAGTTTTGCAGCAGCATTCATTATGGACTGAAGGTGGGATAGTCTATGTATAGGTAATCCAATGAGGAGGGAGTAGCAGTAGTGGAGGCGATAGATAACCAGGGAGTGAATTAGAAGCTTGGTAGTGTCATTGGTTAAGAAGGGGCGTATTCTAGAAATGTTGCGAAGGCTAAGGCAGCATTATTTGGACAGGGATTGGATGTGGGCCTGAAAGGACAGTTCAGAGTCTAGACAGTTCATTCCCCTAGCACCCTGGCATGTGGGAACGGACTCAAAGTCGTGCCATTGATCTTGACAGAGAAGTCAGGGGAGGGGGCACGTGGGGGAGGAAATATTATGAGCTCAGTTTTAGAAAGATTCAGTTTGAGGATGTGGTGTGACATCCAGGCTGATATGTCTGTTAGAGCTAAATCATGTTTTTTTCCCACACAGAAATACACTGATAGGATGCATTCCCTAGTCTTTAAACCAAGAAGATTGGTGCCTCCATCTGGAGCTGGAAATTAATATCAGCCATTATCAGTCGCTGGTCAGGGTAGACACATAAGTAGACTTTGTAAGAGTGTCCCGAGAGTAGCACATTATCTGCTGATCATTTTAAAACACCGATCTGCTTAGTTTTTCGGCTGATGTTCTAATTTATTAAAGTGGTTCTAAAGGGAAAAGTTAGCATTAAGAATGCATTAAGGTTAAAAGCCTTTCAATTTCAGCTCCCCCTAGACCCCCTTACACTTACCTAAGTCCATTCTCAATCCATTGCTTTACTCATCTGCTGCAGATCTTCACCCTTTTTCCTGGTCTCACTGGAGGCTCTGATGGTAGTTGTCTCCTGCTGCTGTCAGTCAAAACAAGTGAGGCGAGGGCGGGCCAAGTCGTGGCCACAGCCTGGCTCGGAAGTGCGCCCGCATGAATGCCCGCATAGTAAACAGGTATGGGGGCACTGGGAGAGGTGGAGAGTGCTGGGGACTCCAGAAGAGGAGGTTTGGGGCCACTCTGTGCAAAACCACAGAGTAGGTAAGTATAACATGTTTGTGATTAAAAAAAAAGAAATTCTTTTAAAATCACTTTAAAATCAGGCTGCCTCCAGGGTTGTGATTGCGCTAAAGGGTCTATGGAATTTGTCTGCACTATAGACAGTATATGAATAATATAAAAACAAAATGGTATAAAGAGAAAAATGATCATTTTTTTCTAAGGCCCCATGCGCAGTAGGCGTTTACTCACTTTTCTCCTGACATTAAAAGCAGGGCCAAAACCGCCTCATTTTTGCACATGTTTTTAGGTGTGCAGTTTTATTGGGCAGAATAATTTATTCTAGGCATTGAAATTTGAAATTAATAAATGTCTGAAGCACTAATCATGCTTAGTGTTTACACATGTTTAACCACTTCAGCCCCGGAAGGATACGGCACTGCGTCGCTTTAACTGACAATTGCACGGTCGTGCGACGCTGTACCCAAACAAAATTGATGTCTTTTTTTTCCCCACAAATAGAACTTTCTTTTGGTGGTATTTGATCACCTCTGCGGTTTTTATTTTTTGCGCTATAAACAAAAAAAACCCAACAATTTTGAAAAAAAACAATATTTTTTACTTTCTGCTATAATACACATCCAAAAAAAATATATAAAAAAACAAATTTCTTCATCAGTTTAGGCCAATATGTATTCTGCTACATATTTTTGGTAAAAAAAATTTGCAATAAGCGTATATTGATTTGTTTGCGCAAAAGTTATAGCGTCAATAAAATAGGGGATAGATTTTTGGACTTCTATATTTTTTTTATGTTTTTACTGGTAATGGTGGCGATCTGCGATTTTTAGCAGAACTGCGACATTGCGGCAGACAAATCTGACCCCAAGTGACACTTTTTAGGGACCAGTGACACCAATACAGTGGTCACTGTTAAAAAAAAAATGCACTGATCAATGTATAAATGACACTGGCAGGGAAGGGGTTAATACTAGGGGGAGATCAAGGGGTTAACTGTGTTCCCTGGGTGTGTTCTGTGTGGGGGATGGGCTCACTGGGACAACACAGAGATTGCTGTTTCAGATCACTAGGAACAGCAGATCTCAGTTTTGTCCCCTGTCAGAACGGGGATCCGCCTTGTTTACAAATCCCCGTTCGGCCTCTCTGTGCAGCGATCGCGGTGGCCGGCAGACATCGCGCACGCCCTTAGTATCTATTGAATGAAACGACGGACAGGTACATCATTTCGCGCAATAGAGACGACCTGCCGCAATATATGTGCAGTGGGCGGTCTTAAAGTGGTTAAGCTCGTCAGACATTTTTCTGCCAAAACGCTCCTCTCTTGAATGCGCAAGTGATGGGATTTTCTTTTTCTGCCTCTAAACGCTCCTACCTCTAAACACCTGTAAACACCCCTGTTTGCATGGACACCTAGGCTAATATGGAGTGGTGTTTAGAGGCAGATTAAAATACATCGAAACCTGTAAAGCAGGCATTTTTTAGCTGCAGTGTGCATGAGGCCTTACTAGCTAGCCAGCTTTTATCAGATAAAGTGTATATACATGTAGAGTATCTATTTAGACATTTGTGTCTCTGAAGCGAGACATCAAGGACATTCTCCCCAATGAGACAGATAGTAAAAAAAAGAAAAACAAAAGTATTTTTAACCATCAACTATTCTATACAAAGATTAAAAAAAAAAAAAAAAAAAAAAAAAGCTATAGCTTTAGATTTTAACCAGACCAATGGAAGATGGTTGTTCTACACAGGGCTTTTTTTCTCGGAGAATAGGTGCAGGAACTCCCCTCGCCTGAGTCACCCCTTGTCTCTGCTCCCTACCCACCTCTGACCACCGTCCCTTGATTCCACCCCCTACCCACCTACCAGTACTGCCCCTTTTAGAGAATACAGAACCAAGTATCAATTTGTGGTGCTAAATCATTTGTATGGAATATGTTAATGATAAAAAGAAAAGCAGTAAAATAGATCCCCTGCAGTCAGCAACAATAGAATCCCAGCAATAGATCCCCAAACAATAGACTCCCCCAGCAACAATGGACTCCACCCCAACAACAATAGATTCCCTGCAGCAACAGTGAACCACCCACAACAAAATATCACACCCAGTAACAAAATATCCACCCAAGCAACATTATACTCCCCCCCCCTGCAGCAACAGCAGATCTCCCAGCAGCCAGTAAAAATAGACCACTCCCTCAACAGTAGATCCCTTCCAGCAACATAAGACCCCCTAGCAAAAATATATTCCCCATCAGCAACAATAGACCCTCACACAAAATCAGATCCCCACCAGTGACAATAGATCCCCCAGCAGCCAACATCAATAGACCCTCCAGCACACCCCGCACCCCATGCTATTACATACATTCAGTGATGGAGGTGCCGGAACTGCGTTCCCCCGCATTCCCCCTGAAAAAAAGCCCTGGTTCTACAGAATGTTATAATTAAAATAAGATCCTTTCTCTTGCTTTTTTTTGGTGGCCTCCGTCCTGCTCCTCTACTTAATTTACAGCTACCATGTGTTCTGTGTCGGTATGGTGCAGCCTATCTTTGCTGCGGCTTCCATGCTGACAGAAAATGAGGAAATAAGGCTTGCCTCTCAATACAGTTTTAATCACTGTGCCGGATGTCACAGGGTCACCAAAATTTGAAAAGAAGAAAGTGGCCCACAAGTCATTAAAAGGGGGAAAAAATAGATTTGTTTCAGTTTGTTAAAAGGTTTAGAGCCAGTCAGCAACATTGGTCAAGGCTTTGGGAACTGTATAATTAGGTTAGTGAGAGGCATCATTTCTAACACTGCACATATTGTATACATTTGTTACAAATGTCCTTTAATCAATTCCTCCCATTCCCCTAAGTGTTGCCTACCTGGACAAATATTTATTTTTCTCCTTAATCCAACGATCGTCTCCATGTGGCCCTCTAGGTGCCATTCCAGCAAAACTGTGCTTGCCAGGTCTACCTCTTAGTGTGCAGGAGTGTATTCATTCCTATGGGTAATCGGCACTCATAGTGCTCTCAAGCAGAGTGTGATTTACCTAAAGAAATGAGTTGGGTTTTAGGACACACAAGAGATAAGTAGAGGATGCTTTCTCTGAGAAGGCTGTAAAAGAAAGATCCTGCATTCGGGAGCATAAATATTTGTCCAGGTGACTAGCACGCAGAGGCATAGGGAAATCTGGTTTAAGGAGGATGATACCAAAGGTACATTTGTTACAGTTGTGATAGTCCCATTTAGAGCAAAGCAATAGATTTTCTTTAACGCCTTAATCCCTTCATCCCTCCTCAGCATATACATACTCTTTCTTTGCTCCCTCGCTGTTCTGCTCAGCTTTGGGAGTTGAATGAAATACCCAGTACTTCGGGGTATGTATGAGCATGTGACTCACTCCATGTGACAGCAGTGGGCCATTTAGTGCTGTCACACACATGGAGCCCATAGCCTTGTATGACTCCAATGACTTGGAGCTTACACAGTATTTTGCTTCGAGCCACAGGGGAGTGACAAGGTAGGTACATGTATGCTGCCGGGGAGAGCTATGTTAAAATGCACCTTATACTTTGCTCTGTGTGGATAAAGCATAGGTTCCAACTTCAGGCAACTAAAAAGATATAAACAAACGGCAATTGCAGCAACCTATAACTGGCCTTTGTAGCACAGAGCACATGGAAGGGCAACACTTGTCTAACAAAAACAAAGAAAAATTCCCAGCTCAACTTACCAACCAGCCTGCAACCTGTCTAACAGTTTGTGTTAAACACAGGGGTTTAGTTTGCACACATTTGCAAATACATGCGTAAGCTGCAGAGGCCGCGACAAGGCACCCCAGTATTATCTGCAGTCCTAACTCTATTAATTTTGAGAGCCTCCATAGTTGGAGCATATATATATAAATAGATAGATTGAGGGCAGGTTTGCCTGAAGGGAGCCCACTCCTCCATAAAGGCACAGGGGAAGCAATGGACATCCAGCAACTTTCATAATGGCAGCAAAGGTGTCCAGTGCACCCCCTCACCATAAAACAGTACAAAAACAGCAACTGCCCCAAGCTATAACTGGTCTTAACAGCAAGGAGCACAACTAAAAAGTTATCCCTTCCAGTGGGGCTGTTGCCCGCACTGTCTGAGTTAATTGCTCGTTTAGGTCTATGAGAACAATAAAAGGAGGTTTACTGCTACTCCCTGCTGCTAGACCGGTTTCCAAAGCCACTTGCCCACCATGCTCTAGCGGTCTAGGATCCTCACTTAATTGAGAACAAAGCAGGGTCCACAGCAAGGGATCAGCAAGTGATGATGCAGAGGGACAGTCCACTACCAGAGCATGGAGAGCACCACCTGCCAGGGAGTGGAGGATCAGGTAAATAAAATTGTTTCTTCTCTCCCCTTGACAAAATGAGCAATTGAGCCTTGCGGTGCGGATGTAGCACCATTGCAAGGGATCATTTTTAATTTTCCCATAGTTGGGCTTAAACTATACATTCCTACATCAGCACAGTCAATGAAGATAATTTCAATAGTTTTATTAAGTTTTGAGAGAGTATGACAAGCCATGGTTTTCCCACGCAGGGGCAATATTGAACAGGCACATACAAAAGAAAAAGCGTATGTACGTAGAATGATTAACATAACTATAAACTGTTGCCAGGACCCAAAAGGGTCTGAGTAGAGGAAAGGCAAATAGCACAAGTTATACTGTATTGTCCCCTAAGGGAAATTAGTCTTCATATAATAGCCATCATATCAAGAATGAAGAGGAAAAGAAAGACAGAGGAGGGATAAAAAGGGGAAATAAGAAAAAGAAAGAGAGAGAAAGGCCCCAGGAGAGGGCAAGTACAATGGACGCGGGACCTGCACAAGCAACGTTTACAGTTGACCATAGCTAGTCGGGCAGAGACGGGCAGGAGTACGTCATCCAAGTGTTCCAAGCTTTTAGGAATTTTGCATGCAAATCCTTAAAAATACTGGACATGTGCTCATCCACCATCAGAGCGGTTATTATGGCTTTTACTCCCTGAAAAGCAACAGACAAAGTCTTCCAGGCCTGAGCTATAGTTCGCTTGACAGATATAAAAAGGTATGAGGCCAATTTCTGCTGATGCGCGAAAAGACCTGGTATAGGACAATGTAAAAGAGCCAGTCGGGCATTTTTACATGAAATAAGGATTGCAATAGGCCAAAGACTCTGGACCAGAAGCCGATCAGAGGTGGGCATGACCACCATATATGTATGACATTCCCACACTGACTGCAAATTCTGAAACCATCTGTCAATGCTACCACAGTAAGCATGGGCAAGCCTTGCCGGGACCCAGTACCACCGCAGGAGCACTTTATACGCAGCCTCGCGAATGTTAGTATTAAATGAGCATTTCGCTATTGTCGTCCAGGCCTTACTCCAGTCCTCCCCCTCAACACCCCAACCAAGATCCCGCTCCCATTGTGTCACATAGTAAAGGGTTGACAAAGACGACCTACCATTAAGGGAAGCATAAAGCAATGAAATAAGACCAGGGCCCCCTGGGGAGTGTAAACAGTTTCGTAACAGGACGTCTTACGAAAAGGAAAGGAGGCAGTGCGACGGAGAGATAAAATCCAGTTGTGCAATTGTAAATAATGGTAATGTTCCTGCCCAGGGATCTCATGTGTCTCCCGGAGAGTCTCCCATGAAGGGAACGAGCGCATAGATAAAAGATGATGCACACTGGTAAAGCCATTGGAGGTCCACCAAGAGAAGGAACGGAATGATTAGTAAAAGAGGCCTGAAAGGGGACATCAGATTTCCCATATTTCGGACAGAGTCCCACAATTTCAAGCCATGATGCACAGGAGGGCTTAGTGCCAGGGGGCGTAAATTATGAGGAAGCCAAAGAATGAAGACAATTTCTAATAACATCACTCCTGCTGCTTTTGGTCCAGCAGTCAGAGCTTCCTTTCACTAAAGAGCATAAGGTTTTCAGCCTATGCCTTCACTGAGATGTCCAAATCTAACTTCAAGCATTTCCTGTCCATCTGTAGTGTATTTACATGATTTCAGAAACCATATGTTACATACATATAATGTTTATTTCCTGACCACACATACTGTCATCCCTTTCTCTGGCATAGTAGAATTGGCAGTAGATAGTCCTATACCACTGTGTTGGCCAGGGACTCTCAGTGTAGTTTCTGATCATGTGCTTCTGTGGCAGACATATAGATCAGTCAAACACCATACAAACTTAGGCCCAATAGTTTTATCAGAGTGCAGTAATGTATGACACCGTCCAGTACCTAGGAAAAAAGAAAACCTTACCTGCACTTCTTAACATGTAAGTTGTGCTTTTATTCAGGCATCAAAGAGAAAAGCATTACCAGCTGAAGTTTGTGGACCAACAATAAAAACCCATAACAACCTAGGAGTGCGTAAAACTGTAATGGCAACAACCCCGCTTCAATATGTAAAAAAAAACCTTGGAGCAAAAGAAAAAAAATATAATAAATATGCCTATGAGTAACCCTTGTGTTGTTACCAGGATAATATAAAGACCTACAGTTGTTAAATCAGAGAGCTTTGGCGTCTCTGTCGGCAGAGGGATACTAATGTGGCTGTCAATCACAGTGAACATTTGTAAAATAATGGTCTTTCTATTATGAAGCAACTTGCAAAATCTGTCATGTAATTTAGCCTAATTTTACTCCTCCTACAACTACTTCTACTGAGAAATATCTAGCAGCTATTGTGCTAAAGCCAGCCACAGATGGATCAAGTGTTGGCTAGTTCAGCAGGGACCATCCGAAATTCAATCCATCTATGGGCAGGCTGATTGTACTAAAGCTGATCCATCAATCAACTTCAGTGCAACCAGCCTGTCAGATTTTTTTGTTCATTCAGATCAGAGACCAATCATTAGTGATGTACCACAAGGCTCTGTACTAGGTCCAGTTTAATCTACAGTTGTGCTCATAAGTTTACATACCCTGGCAGAATTTATGATTTCTTGGCCATTTTTCAGAGAATATGAATGAAAACACAAAAACTTTTCTTTCACTCATGATTAATGTTTGACTAAAGCCATTTATTATCAATCAACTGTGTTTACTCTTTTTAAATCATAATGGCAACAGAAACTACCCAAATGACCCTGATCAAAAGTTTACAAACCCCAGTTCCAAATACCGTGTATTTCCCCCTTTAACATCAATGACAGCTTGAAGTCTTTTGTGGTATTTGTGGATGAGGCTCTTCATCTTCTCAGATGGTAAAGCTGCCCATTCCTCTTTGCAAAAAGCCTCCAGTTCCTGTAAATTCTTGGGCTGTCTTGCATGAACTGCACGTTTGAGATCTCCCCAGAGTGGCTCAATGATATTGAGGTCAGGAGACTGGGATGGCCACTCCAGAACCTTCACTTTATTCTGCTGTAGCCAATGACAGGTCAACTTGGCCTTGTGTTTCGGATCATTGTCATGTTGAAATGTCCAAGTACGTCCCATGCGCAGATTCCTGGCTGATGAATGCAAATGTTCCTCCAGTATTTTTTGATAACATACTGCATTCATCTTGCCATCAATTTTGACCAAATTTCCTGTGCCTTTGTTGCTCATACATCCCCAAAACATCAGCGATCCACCTCCGTGTTTCACAGTAGGAATGGTGTACCTTTCATTATAGGCCTTGTTGACTCTCTTTTAGCGTTTGTAGCGTTTATGGTTGTGGCCAAAAAAGCTAAATTTCGGTCTCATCACTCCTAATGACTTTGTGCCAGAAGGTTTGAGGCTTGTCTCTGTGCTATTTGGCGTATTGTAAGCAGGATACTTTGTGGCATTTGTGTAGTAATGGTTTTCTTCTGGCAACCTTATTGTGCATCTTGAAACAGCCACACCACATGTTTTCAGAGAGTCCTCTATTTCACCTGAAGTTATTTGTGGGTTTTTCTTTGCATCCCAAACTATTTTTCTGGCAGTTGTGGCTGAAATTTTAGTTGGTCTACCCGACCATGGTTTGGTTTCAACAGAACCCCTCATTTTCCACTTCTTGATTAGAGTTTGAACATTGCTAATTGGCATTCTCAGTTCCTTGGATATCTTTTTTTTTTTTTAACAAGAAAATTGGATATCTTTTTATATGACTTTCTTGTTTTATACAGTTCAACTACTTTTTCCCGCAGATCCTTTGACAATTTTTTTTTGCTTTCCCCATGACTCAGAATCCAGAAACATCAGTGCAGCATTGGATGAAAGATGCAAGGGTCTGTCAGGAGTCCAGAAACTCATTTACCTTTTATACACACACTAATTACAAGCAAACAGATCACAGGTGAGGATGGTTACCTTTAATAGCCATTCAAACCCCTTTGTACCAACTTTTGTGCATGTTATCAGGCCAAAATTACCAGCGTATGTAAACTTTTGATCAGGGTCATTTGGGTAGTTTCTGTTGCCATTATGATTTAAAAAGAGTAAACACAGTTGATTGATAATAAAAGGCTTCAGCCAAACACTAACCATGAGTGAAAGAAATGTTTTTGTGTTATCATTCATATTCTCTGAAAAATGGCCAAGAAATCATAAATTCTGCCAGGGTATGTAAACTTATGAGCACAACTGTACTTGTAAGTTAGAGAATCAAAAGTTTGGTGGACACGGTATGTCTTGTTGCCTGTGAAACAAAGTTGTGTAGTTGAAACTGCAGATCAGTGTTTCTAGATGAAAGATTAAAGCACTTGGGGAAAAAGAATCATTTGATAGAGTACGGTATTCAGGGTACAGTTTGAGAACTACAGAGAAAAAAAGATTTGGGGTGCTTTTATCTGATGATTGCAAAATGAGCAAACAGTGTGGTCAGGCAGTGCAGAAAGTCAATAGAAATCTGGGGTGCATCACTTAAAAGATCACCAGCAGGAGGAAGGAGGTCCTGATTCCCCAATGTAGATATTTAGTTATCACTAGATGGATTACCAGCAGGAGTAAGAAGGTCCTGATACCACTATATAGATCTTTAGTTATCACTAGAGGGATTTACCTGTAGGAGGTAGGTGGTCCTGATTCTACTATATAGATCTTTAGAAGGATCACAAGCAGGAGGAAGGCGGTCCTGATTCTAGGATTTAGATCTTTAGATATCACTAAGGCCCCTTTCACACGGGGCGTCGGCGGTAAAACAGCGCTATTTTTAGCGCTGTTTTACCGCGGTATTCGGCCGCTAGCGGTGCGGTTTTAACCCCCCGCTGGCGGCCGAAAAAGGGTTAAATCCACTCGTATAGCACGGCTATAGCCGCGGTATTGCCGCAGTATAGCCACGCTGTCCCATTGATTTCAATGGGCAGGAGCGGTGAACACACCTCTCCTTCACCGCTCCAAAGATGCGGCTGACAGGAGATTTTTTCTTCTCCTGCCAGCGCACCGCTTCAGTGTGAAAGCCCTCGGGCTTTCACACTGAACAAACAGCGGAGGCTGTTTTGAGGCGGTTTGCAGTCGGTATTTTTAGCGCAATAACGCCTGCAAACCGCCCCAGTGTGAAAGGGGCCTAAGAGGGATCACCAGCAGGTGCAAGGAGGTCCTGATTCACCCATATTGATCTTTAGTTATCCCTAGGGGAATCACCCACAGGAGGAAGGAGGTCCTTATTTCTCTATATAGATCTTAATATCACTAGAAGATCACCAGCAGGAGAAATCAGGTCCTGATTCCTTTATATAGATCTTTAGTTATCACTAAAGAGATCATCAGCAAGAGGACGGAGGTCCTGATTCCTATATATTGATCTTAAGTTATCACTAAAAGATCACCAGCAGGAAGAACGAGGTGCTAAATCCTTTGTATAGATCTTTAGTTATCACTAGAGAGATCACCAGCGAAAGAAAGGAGGTCCAAATTGCTCTATATCTTTAGTTAGACCTTATTCAGAATACTGTGTAACGTTCTGGAGACATCACTTACAAAAAGATATTGGCAAGTTAGAATGAGTATAGAAATGGGCAACAAATATGGAGAAAGTTCTGAGGGATAAAGTATCAGAACAGACTTCAGGAATGGCCTTGAGGAAGGACGGAAAAAAGAAAACTTGACTGAAATCTTTAAATACATTAAGGGCGTGTATAAGGTCCAGGAGGGCAGTATTTTCAATATGAAACTAAGATCAAGAACACGGGTACATGACCTTAAACTAGCAGAAAGAATGTTTAAAACTACCCCTAGAAACTAGAATATTATCAGAAGAGTAGTTGCTACTTGGAATGAAGCTCCAGTCCGTCAGTCAAAAGTAGGTGAATTTGAACACACTTGGGGAAAACACAGATATATATTCAGGCAAAAAAAGTTTGAAAAGATATCAAAAAAGGAGCAGATTCTATAGACTTTTATGTTTCTATGAGTACCTTTAAAAACCTAGGCATAAGCATCCGAAAACCCATCTTCTTGTTTATAGAAAATAATATATGCCAAAACTAACCTTGTGGAAAAAACTTCCTTGTGATCTTCTGGGTTCTGTAAACCCCTGAGAGGTATAAAAAGCCAGCATGCGTTTCAACTTGCTAGCAAGCTTCCAAATACAAATCCCAAATCTGGTTGGAGTTGACCTATAATGTAGGATCTTTCATTAAAAGTTTCATAATTCAGTAGGGCACATGCCAATTTTACCAAAAAACATTTGATCAGCTCTTCTTTTACCATGAGTTAAAAAACGTAGTGTATAAGCTCTTTCCTGTGACATAAAGCCTGAACAAAAGAGCTCATAGTTTCTGGCTGCCACAAACTTTGACACTGTTTTGTGTCATTAGAGCCCTTTCACACTGGGACGGTAGGGGCAGTAGTGGTAAAGCACCGCTAGTTTTAGCGGCGCTTTACTGCTTTGGCGTCACTATTCGTGCGGGAGCGGGACGCTTTTAACCCCCTAGAAGAGGTTAAAAAGGGTTAAAAGTGCCCATGTAGCACCGCTGCCGAAGCACCTGCAAATGGGCAGTGGCGGTGGAGGATCGGTGTATACACCACTCGCAAGCCGCCCCACGGATGCTACTTGCAGGACTTTTTCTAACATCCTGCAAGCGCACCGCCTCAGTGTGAAAGCACTCGGTCTTTCAGACTGGGACTGCAGATGAGGCATTTTTCAGATGCTTTACAGGTGCTATTTTTAGTGCTAAAGCTCCTGAAAAACAACCCAGTGTGAAAGGGGGCTTAGAGACTTCAGAGAACCTATTGTTTTCAGTTTGATAGACCTTGTCTAGTAAGCTTAAAGGAGCTAAGAGGATTTACAGTGCACAAGCAAGAATCACACTCTGCATATTTATTGAGCATATATGGCTGCACCCATGTACAAAAAATGACAAACTATACTTAGAAATAAAGTTGTCAAAATATTCAGGTGGTACAAAACCCCAAAATTGCTGCACAGGATAAACCCTCATAGCTCCTTATTCTGTTGGCAATGTAAATCCCAGATAGGTACACCTATTAATATCTTTTGTTATTGCCATCTTCTTAAAACTTTCTGGAACTCAGTACAGAGGGTATGTCTCAAAGTAAAGCCTCATACACACTACTAGTTTTCTTTTTTTCTTTAATGAAAAAAAAAACGGACAGGTCGGAGCCACTGTATTAACAATCCGATGTTAGTACAGCGAACTCCCCTGCTGAGTTATTGTGTTCTGACAGGGGGATGGCCCCCCTGCCAGAACATCCTGGCCCGCGCACTCAGCCGGTCGGCAGACCTTCTTCAGTCTTGAGCCTGGTTGCCGTACACGTGGCCCGAATGTCGGACAGTTTTTATTGAATTAGCCGATGCCGTCCGACATTTGGCCGTTTGTACTAGGCTTAACTGATGTCGCTCTCAATTTTGACCCCATCTCATTTTTATTCCACATTAATCACCTCTCCATTAGGAGATATAAAAACTCCCTGCTAATTGAAGTGATTGTAAAGTCTCGTGGTAAAAAAAAAAAAAAAATGTTATACTTACCTCCTCTGTGCAGTTGGTTTTGCACAGAGCAGCCCGGATCCTCCTCTCCTCGGGTCCCTCTTTGCTGCTCCTGGCCCCTGCCACCGGTGCCCCCTCAGCCAGCAGCTTTGTATGGGGGCACCCGAGCTGTGTCAGAGCTCCGTGTATCCATTCAGAAGCGAAGCCACGAACCGGCCCCGCCCCCTTTCTCCCCTGATTGGCTGACTGACTTTAAATGACAGCTGAGGAGGCCAATGGCGCCACTGCTGTGCCTCAGCCAATCAGGAGCAGTGTCCCGGACGGCCGAGGGACTCGTGGACATCACTGAAGAGAGATGGGGCTCAGGTAAGTAATTAGGTGCTGGGGAGGCTGCTACACACAGAAGGTTTTTTATCCTAATGCATAGAATGCATTAGGATAAAAAACTTTCTGCCTTAACAAGTCCTTTGATCTACTAAATGCTGCAAGAGCCAGCATACCGACTCTGTGGAAACAACCTACACTCCCTACTATGTCACAGTGGTTCACCTGTATCAATTAAATAATGCAAATGGAAGACCTTATGGCCTGCCATCAGGAGGACAAATTTAGGAGAATCTGGTATTAGTGGCTAGATTTCTGATCTACCCCTGAATACAGTTCCCTCCTTAAATCATGACCTAATTGAGACTTAGCCCGTTTTGCCACCCTATAAGCTCACTGCATGATGTTTTCATTGATTTTCGTCCTACCTCCTCCTCCACCCCTCTGCTGCAACTTCCCCCTGACTCCCCACACCCCATCTCTCTACCCCCGGATTCCTTTTCTCTGCTTAGCCACACCAGGGAAAACTTTGTTGAACAGTCTTTAAGCCAGAAACAAAGGGGAAGGCCAGAACTGAGACCCTGTAAGTGCTGTTTGAGAGAGAGCTACTGCTGGCACCCCATACACCTTCAGTCACTAGGATCCTGAGCTCATGTCAGTACTACGTCCCAGGGTAGCTACACACCTTCCAACCTCCCCCAGGCACTCCTCAGTGAGTTCTCCAGACCAGATCCTTAGGTGAAACTGCTTAGCTAGCTCCGAAGGTAATTAAGAAAAGGCCCAACCAGCTCTGCTATGGCTGGGACCTCGATGAACATCGCCAGACCCCAGCAGAATTGCCTCAAAAGGGACAGAAGCCCCTGAGGCTGGGAAATTCTCCAGCAGGACAAGAACAGGACTACACCAGACCCCAGACTATTTATGTTCCCCCAGCCACCTACTGGGCACACCACCTTAGTGATTGGCTGCCTATTTGACTCTCCCCGCCCTTAATGTTCTTAAAGCCTCCAGAATGCAGGGGAAAGAGAAATTAATAGCCGTTCCAATGATTACAGAGAATCCAAAAAGAACTAATCTTACCTATCATCCTATCAACAAACCTAGAAGGGTGCTACATTGATCACATCATTTTAATAAATAAACTAATTTTCATATTACTTTGAAATGAATCATAAGCTAATCCCCCCCTTTTCATACCAAAAACTGTGGTCATGTGACACACCGGGTCCCAGGGCTTCTATCTTTTTCAATACAAAGGAGGAGGATACACAGTTAATAATGCTGGACCCTGCCCCCTGCTGTAATCCAATAATCAGAGGCAGAGTAGGCAGGATATCTAATCATTTTACTGATTGCTTTACCACATTAAACTGCAAATTAATCCTTACGAGAGAGTCAAATTTTATATTTTAAACATAGGTTCACTTCAAGGTAATACTCCATTTTTAGTGAAGTATCCCTGAGATAACGATTTTTAAGAGTAGTTAATACTGGATGGCCACAGCAAAGCATTCATTGCTGGGATCTAATTAAAGAACAGCTGCAGTTGAAAAATCAATTAATTTACTGCTAGCTAAGGTCTCGCTGGCCACGGTCTCGCTGGAGAAAGAAATGTTTTCTGTGGATTTGCATTTATTAAGCGGCTCTGTGGATGGAAGTGGGCAATGTAAGTGCTGTTAGCTGCCATCTAGCGTAAGGTTTGTATTACCTCTGGGACCTGTGACTCATGGTCTGTTTAAAAGTAATTGTATTTTTCAACATTTAGCAATTAACAGTTTTACTAAAGGTGAACGACCTTCGTCTTTTGCTCTTTTTTTCCCTGCATCTCATAGAAGGATACAAGATGGTTGTATGGCCATTTCCTATTTTTTGCAAGAAAGTTCCTTTGTTCCTTAAAGTAAACATAACCTGGAGTAAAATGTAACAACAGTAAGTGCAGACACCTTGTGGTGTCTGCTGGTATCTATGTTATCAAATCAATCACGGTAAATCTTTTGCTTCTTGGAGTCTAGGCTGTACATGGAGCCTAAAGCCAGCCATAGACGGTGTGAATCTCGGCTGGTTCAGCATTGTCACCAAGAAAAGAGGGGAAATCCAAAATGTTAGAGTCAACCCCAGAACAAGAGATAAAGGGAAATCTTCCAATGGGGACACCTGTTCTGAGGACAGCTGTCTTATGCCTCATACATTCGATGAAATTATCGGACAAATTATCGTCCGTTTTTGTTTGCATGCTAGTCTCATATTGAAAATGAAGAGGTTACCAAAGTTAAGAAATTTCTCGTAAGACAGATTACAACTTTGGAAGTGATGTAACGTGTTGTATTGTAATGTATTCTTTCGTTTCTGAGCATGCATGATCTTGGTCTTCTGATTTTTTTGGACGAATACTGTACTGATTAAACGAAAATCATATGATCTTGTATCGTACGAGAAAAGTTTTTGTGCTTGTCCCTTCGGATATTGTTGGATGAACTGTTGTGATCGGCTCTTGAAAGCTGTCTACTAACGATCAGATCTAAGTACGATCACTCCGAAGGCGATTTCTGTCATCCTATTAATCCTTCTCTACTGTATCCAAAACTTAAGCTAAATCCAATCAGCTGTGCTGCATGCACCTATGTTAGCAGTTAGCTTGCAGATAGAAGGAATGAGTAGATGGGTTTGGTGCTGTTTCTCATTTATGCCGTCAATACACAGTTTGAATCTTGACTGGTTCAGTAGGAACCATTAATGGGCAGGCTGAATGTACCAAGTTGATCGAACTATTAACCTGGGTACAACCAGCCTGCCGGATTCGCTTGCGATTATCGCAAGTGTCTGCTATAGCCGCTAGCTATAATCAATCTCTTCTTCCAGCGGGGACGGCTTCCCCTCGCCCCTCCACCTGGAGAAGACAATTGCTCGGCAAGAGGGATGCCTCTGTCAGCACTGTCTGTGTTGATGGGGAAATCCTGCAAATTTCTTTCCTGCAAGCCATGGTTGCAGGAAAGAAATTTGCACAGTCTATGGCCTGCCTTACTTTCAAGTCAAAGACTGAGGGCACAGAAGTGACCTGGATTTATTGTTTAAATGCAGCAGGAATAAGTCAGGTCACCAGCCTGGTAGGTCTGTAATATTCCAAAGACTAGATGAACAAAAATGCAGTTCTTTTGGCAGGTAATACACCTGTTATACACCCATGTATTTAAGCTTTGTATTTCTCGAATTGCCTGACATCAGCTTTTAGTGCAGTCACAGTAACCCATGGCATCCAACCAGAATTTACCCTTTTTAAATCAAAGCTGTACAAGATAAATTCTGATCAGTTGATATGTGTTTCAGCTGTTAAGAAGAAAAGAATTTTAAAAGAATGTTTTAATTTTAAAATATTAAAGCTTAAAGCAGTGCTCCGGCCCCCACCGCCACGAAAAAATTAAAAGTCAGCAGCTACAAATACTGTAGCTGCTGACTTTTAATATTAGGACTTTTACCTGTCAGGGGTTCTCGCGATGTCGGCACCCCAGCCAATTTTCAGATCGGCTCTTGGGTGCTTCCGCTGCCATTCCTGGTAAGGGAAATGGAATTGGAGCCTTTTGGCTTCATAGCCGGTTCCTTTCTGCGCTTTCCAACTGGCCCAGCTGCGGAGGAAGGAAGAGGGGCCGAACTTCCGAGGAACGGCACCCCCGGAATTGGGAAGGGTACCTGTCAAAAACAGGTTGCCCCCTCCCCCCTGAGAGGTGCCAAATGTGGCACTGGAGGGGAGGGGAGGAATAAGATAAGCAGAGGTTCCACTTTTGGATGGAAATCTGCTTTAGTATTAAGCTGATGTACATCAAAGGAAACCTTTAATAAGAGAGAAATGGGGGCTGCCACTGCTGACCTGCTTCTGAAAAATCAAGTTGCCATGCAGTCATGCTGATCCAGTGGTTCTTTCTGATTCACTGACCTTAAGCAAATCTTCAATTATAAATTGCACTTGCTGCATGCTTTTTTAAGGTAATTGAATTCAGAAATGTATGAATCATAATTTTCTGACTCCTATTGTGCATAACTACTGTTACAGTGACATCAAAGTGATTCTAGCACTGTAGACATATGGGTTTTTATGCTGCCACTGCCTACTCCCAGCAGTCTGTGATCTCCACAGATTACATGCATGCAGTACAGTATAAAAATCAATATATGGTTCTTGACAGTTAAAGTGGATGTAAACCCGATTTTTTTTTTTAATGTTATAATGTAGAGTATAAGATTTCCTGTCATTTGAGCCCAGTCTTGCCACAAAGAGTTAATCCATCTCTGAGCAATCCTCTTTTATTGTTCAGTGAGATAAATCCTAACAAACAGAGAAAAACTTTGTCAAATCCTCCCCCTTGCTGTGAGTGACAGGTGATTTACACAACTCGTGCACTAGCCTAAGACACAGGCATTATTTTTTAATTCCCATCCCCACTCTTTTCTTCTGCTGCTCTGCAAGGATTGGCTGTTCCACACCTCAGCATGATTGGGCATGCTGAAGTCATGTGGTTACTTTCCTGTCTTTTCACTGGATGTTAGAGATCATAACAGAAGTTCAGTGTAAGAAATACACAGGAGAAAATGCATATTGACAAGGGGAGTGTAGAGGTGGGCGGGGAGTCTACTGACATCACGACTCCACCCACCGAGCTCCAGACAACAGACCCACCCACAGAATCTGCAGTTTTTCGGGTCTAATAACAGACAGAAGGAAGACATTTGACAGGTAAAGATACATGCAGGAGGCATGTATATCCTTATAGATAACCCCTATGGCAGTAGTTTAGAAAGGATGACATTGGGTTTACATCCACTTGAAGACATTGGATTAATTTACAAAAGGAGTGTAGAGACAGTTCACTTAAAACAGTAAATGTTCACTGAGCTTAAAGGAGAAGTAGGACCAATGCTCTTTTGGCTCTACTTCTTCCTGGGGATCTCAGGGGTGCACTTAGTTCTGCACTCCTGTAATCCATAAAACCCACTGTTGGCTGACTTCACTTAGCTTGTCCAGGCCCTGAAGAGATGCCACCCAAATGCCAGGGCCGGCAGCTGGCTCAGCCTCTCATTGCACAGCTGAAAGCCTGATCCATCCGCTCTCACCCACTCCACAGCCCAGCACTCTGGTGAGCAATGGAGGGGCAGAGCAGAGAGCCAGTGACCACAATTCTCTTTTAATTAATATGATATTGTGGTACTCACTTCGAATACCCATCATGTGCACAAAACATTTTTTCTTGCATGTGATTGGATGATGGAAATTACTATAATTTTGCCTCATTTGTTAAGCTCAGTAATCATTTACTTTCCTAATTAAACAGTTTCTACCCCTTTAGTAAATCAACCGCATTGAATTAAACAGATAAAGCCAAAAGCCTTCTTTGTTCTCAACCCTTGTCTGCAGTGCAGGCTGCAGACATGCTGATGGTAAACAAAACAATGTTCACAATGGCATGGACCTATGATAGCTTCCAATCATAGGGAAAGACAGAAGCAAAAGATTATATTTGCAAAATTGATTCGAATCCCTAAAGATCTTAATAGAGTTGATGTGTTTTATATGTATGGTGATCTGAGAAAAAATTTGAAAAAATGGCAGGTGTCTCTTTTCTTGTCTTGTGCTTATTCTAAAATCTTTCCCCTTATTAGCTTTGTTACATAAGCCAACTTGAACTTTCAAGGTTATTGGTCCTTTAAATTAGTTTCAGAACAAAAATAGAATAACAGAAGTGTCGAGTACAGGCTGGGTCAGTGTTATTATATGGTTATTTTTTATGACATGTGCACAGCAGTTCAAAGAAGCAGCCGTCAGATGCAGGAAGCCGCCAGTCCAGCGCAGTCTGCCTCCATGTTAATTCGTATCACTAGGCTGCGGTGAGATGAAAGAGTCAGGAACACTTAGAAGTGCTGCCTCTATGATTTAACCCAATCCTTCTTGTCAGCAGGATATACTTATAGGAGAGCGAAAGGATCAGCTGTAAATTAAAATGCGATGAGGGCGGTGGGAAGAATATAAATACCTCCATCTTACCTTTCTCTGAGTGTGACTGGGCCTACGGCTTCTCGCAGATTGGTTTAATAGTTGAGAAAAACTTTCTGCTTTCAGGAACCTTGCAACCTCGCAACTGCATCTGTGTGATTCGTTTTACACCAGCGTTTTGCTGAAAATAGCAATCGGTATTCTTAAAGGATTAGTTCACCTTTACGAAAAATGTAACTGCTGCTTGTAGATAAAAACAAACTGTGCAGTTCTGACTAAAGATGAATAATGCCCTTGCTATAGGTGTAGGCCATTTACATGCCTCCCAAAGCCTGAGTGGAATACTCCCAGAACGTTAATAAGTGAGGCCTAGTCATTACTGCTCACCTCCACCATCACAGGAGTGAGCTTCTCCTCTGATTCAAACCCCCTCACATACTCTTTCTCTCCCCTGATGTAGTAGCTCTAAGCTTAGCATTTAAAAGCTCATTCCTGTCATAGTTGAGGTGAGCAGTAAAGACTAGGCCTCACTTAGCCACGTCCTGAGAGTATTCCAGTCAAGCTTAAGGCGGTGCAGGTCCCAGGAGGCTGCAGGAACATTCACAAAGCACAATGCGGCTTGCACATGTGCAGTAGGAATCCAGCTGTGGAGCTGCAAGGAGTCAAAGCTGGATCCTGGGACAGGAAGACCAATGAAGAACCTGACCAGATGAGGACGGCGCTGGATCCCTGGACAGGTAAGTGCTGACTTTTAATTTTATTTTGAGGGGGACTGAAGATCCTCTTTACAGTGATTGAAAAGTCAGAAGGTTTCTCATTCTATGCATTAAGATAAAAACCTTCTGTGTGCAGCAGCCCCCCCTCATCCCCCTAATACTTACCTGAGCCCCTTCTCTATCCAGCGATGTCCACAAGTTCCTCGGCCGTCCGGGACTCTCCTCCTGATTGGCTGAGACAAAGCAGTGGCACCATTGGCTCCCGCTGCTGTTAATCAAAGTCAGTTAGCCAATCAAGAGAGAGAGGGGGGGTGGGGCCGAAGCGGGGCTCAATGACTGAATGGATACAGGGAGCTGTGACTCAGCTGGTATGCCCCCATAGCAAGCTGCTTGCTGTTGGGGCACTCAGCCGGAGGGAGGGGCCAAGAGAGCCGAAGAGAAGAGACCCGAGAAGAGGAGTATTGGGGCTGCTCTGTGCAAAACCTTTGTACAGAGATTAGGTAAGTATAACATTTTTGGTATTTTTATAGAAAGAAAAAATAGATTTTACAATCACTTTAAAGTGGGATTCCGGCCAGCTAAAAAATTTTTTTAAAGTCAGCAGCTACAAACGCTGTAGCTGCTGACTTTATATAAGTAGACTTACCTGTCCTGGGTGCCCGTGATGTCGGCCGCCCGAGGCCGACACGTCCCTCGGCTCTCGGGTCCCAGCATCGCCATCCTAGGTAAGGGAAACGGGCAGTGGAGCCTTGCGGCTCCAAACTCTAAAGCAGCCTTTTTCACACACAGTTCCCAGAAGACAATGGGGCCGCTCACCGAGGAGCAGAACACGCCGCGGAATAGGAAGACGCAGATTAGGAAGACTTCCTAGCAACAAGGGTTTAGGTAAGTATAATTTTTTTTTTTTTCCCAAATGTTTTTTTTTTTTTTTTTTTTTTTTAGGATTTTTGGCGGAATTTTTTTTCCTAGGGTGGCCCTCCACTTTAAGCTAGTCATATTCATATAGATTCTCACCACCTAGCCTGCAGGCTAAACAGAAATCTAACAGGTTCCTCCATTGACGTTGCGCAGCACGGATGGACAAATCTCCCTCTGCGGCTAATGTATTTTCCTATTTGAATAGACAGATTCCCTTTAAACAGTAATTTGTGAGCAAAAGAATGGGATCGTCATCCTGTATGGTCAGTGTAACAGTTTCATCTTGACATGCATGGAAAGTGGGGGTGTTGGGATGCTGGAGAGCTCAGCCTTTCTTTGTACGTCTGTCAGACTGATCACATCATTACCGGCACTCATAAATGTCAGAAACTTAAAAAAGTACAGATTGTGTGGTTTTTATATTGCCAAATGCAGCAGATGTATGATTTGGTGCTATCCAACTTTTTTTTTAGCTTTTGTTTAATTCTCTTTGTGTTTTTTTTTTTTTTTTCCTTTTTCTGTTGCTAACATGTCGGCAGTGGTTTAAGCAGTAGGGTATGCTTTGTGAATAGACAGGAGACAACAATGGAGTAAGTGTGTAGGGAAAGGTCAGAGAGACCTTGTCAGCGCTGTCCCTCTATAATGTTCTCCATCCTAGATCCTGGCAGTACACTCAGGTACTGTCTGCCAAATGTCAGCTGTAAAACCTGTCTTGTAGGAAAGACTTGGAGCTGAAGAGTACATGCTTGTGTGCGGTAACCTTGCAGAATAATAAATGGCGCTGCCTCATTCCACCCCGGCTTTGTCTCTTATAGCTTCGCTACAATTGGAAACGACGCATTTTCAAACACTGAGATTATCCTAGCGATTCTGCAGCATGTTGCATCTCTAAACCAAAATTGGATATTTTAGATAAAACAGTAAAATAAATATACCTAATGCTTAGTGTGTGTGTTTCCAGATTTTATACAGCAAAGGTATGTTTAGTATAAGAGTGGGCTGGAGAGCCAGCTTTCAGGCTGCCTAGAAACAGGGCAGTACAGTGGCTAAGTGGTTAGTACTTTCCCCTAGTAACACTAGAGGCGGTTTAGATCCCAACCATGCCACTACCTGCATGGAGTTTGCATGTTCTTCCTGTGCCTGTGTGGGTTTAGTCCTGGTACTCCAGTTTCTTCCCTCACTCTAAAGCAGCCTTTTTCAACCAGGGCGGCTTGGAAAAATACAAAAAAGTGCCCAAAATTGTCAGCATGCTGGCAGGAGGCCACAGATCTGTGAAGCAACCTTGGGCACTGTGCGAGCCAGCTGCTGGGATTCTGATAAATGATGATGTCATAAATTGATAAGGAAGACATTAAGCACCTAAGGATGTCCTTGTATGCCCTTCTCCGTCTGCACTGGGGTTACATTAGCAGAATGAGGGAGGGACACTGAGGGAGAGAAGAAACACTGGAATACTAGTTAGTACCTAGAAAATAAATCATTTCTAATGATGGGTGTCCTACTTGTGTCGATGCCGCTTCATTATGTAAAACTATTTTGGATTCTTTTACATTTTAGAATGGGGTGCATCATTTTAAAGGGTGCCTTGACTGAAAAATTTGAGAAACACTGGCCTAAAGAAATGCTGGCAGGTTAATTGGCTTCTGTTTAAATTGGCCCTAGTATGTGCATGTATTAATCTGAGTTAGAAACCTCAGATTGTAATCTCCTTGAGGGCAGGGACTAATGTGAATGTACAATATATGTGTAAAGTGCTGCATAAATCATCAGCAATATATAAGTACCTGTATTAAATAAATAAATTGAACAGGGGATTTCAGTTGCTCCATCTGAGTACAGTTGAATTTAGAAACCAAAATATGAGCATTCTGCAAGCACAGTTTGGCTGGCTGTCTAAAATGATAATCAGCTATTGGCCACACCTGTACCCATATATGAGGATGTCCAAGTTTCGATATATGGCCCCAGTAAAGTCGTTGACAGATGCGGTCAAAGCTGATGTCTCTTAAAGTGATTGTAAAGGCTCCTTTAAAAAAAAAAATAATAAGAAACATGTTATACTTACCTCCTCTGTGCAGTTGGTTTTGCACAGAGCAGCCTGCATCCTCCTCCTCTCGGGTCCATCTTTGCTGCTCCTAGCCCCTCCCTCCTTTGAGTGCCCCTCAGCCAGCAGCTTGCTACAGGGGGCACCCAAGCCGAGTCAGTGCTCCGTGTATCCATTCAGACAGGGAGCCCCGACCTGGCCCAGCCCCCTTTCTCCCCTGATTGGCTGACTGGCTTTGATTGACAGCCGCTGGAGCTAATGGCGCCACTGCTCTGGCTCAGCCAATCAGGAGTGTACTGGATGGCTGAGGGGATCGTGGACATCGCTGGAGTGAGATGAGGCTCAGGTAGGTAATTGGAGGGTGCTGGGGGGGGGCTGCTACACCCAGAAGGTTTTTTATCTTACTGCATACAATGCATTAAAGTGGTTGTTAACCCACTTTCACATTTTAATACTATCCGTTTTGTTCCCTAATTCTGTGCCCCCCTGTCTCTGTGTTTTATTTAAAAAATCCTCCTTTACCATATTTCACGGCGGTCCCGGCTCCCATGTCACCTTCTCTCTGCCCGTCTTGCAGAAGCAGGGGGCGGGGCCGAGGTTTCCCAGCAGGGCAAGAGGAGAGAGGAGACACAGCCGGTCACGTGACCAAAGGGAGCCACCGTGAGATACAGTAAAGGAGGATTTTTTTTAATAAAACACAGAGAGACAGCGGGGCACAGTATTTGAAAACAAAACATATAGTATTAAAATATAATGTTTATTCCTGCATCAGGAGGTGGGGGGGCGGTACTGCACGCAGAGAGGGGACGGGGGAGGAGGGGGGACAGAGGAGACAGACACAGGAGAGCAGCAGGTTGCAGGTGACGGAGGTACGCAAACAGACCACGATGTCAGGGGCTCAGCAGCCATGATACACTGTGGTCTGTTTGCAGAGGGGAGGATAGAAACTTTCAGGATCAGCCAGGTTTTTTAGGTGTTACAGGGGTCCAAATTACACAGCACAAGCACTGTGCTGTATAAAATGCTTTAAAGGAGCAGGATCCGTCTTGATACAATAGGTACCTTCCATCTGAAGCTGTCACCTGCAGTACACCTTTTCTGCCACAAGATGGCCTGCTTGAATGACTCACTTCCTCTGAGCCCAGGATAGCATTGGCCGGGCTCAGCCATTAACTGGACAGTGATACAGATTCAGCACATTGATTACCTTATCTCTCTGTCACTCTACTTTCTCCTCCTATCAGCATGCTAATTATTAGCATAAGAACTGACTGGCTATGTGTGCTGCTTCTTCCTCTCCAACTCAACTCTGCTGTAAAGGGATTGCAGGAGGCCGATACCAAGTCACATTCAGATACATAAATTACTTGCATTCTAAAAAATAAATGAATGACATGCTAATGAATACAGAGCTGCATTATTTGCCTGAAGATTGCCTTTGACATCTGATTCACACTGCGGGAACCCTGCAAATCCAGTGCGGGTTCCTTGCATCGCATACAACTCGCAGGCAGTTCACACTGCCCTATGCAAACTGCTGGAAGTGTCAATACAAAGTTAATGACACCCCCCATTTCAGTTCACATATCGCAGTGCGAACTGTCAATTCGGACAGGAATCAGATCGCTTGAGTGTGAACACCCATGTGATCCGATTCTGGTGCGGACCAAAAAAAGGGACCTGTGTGAGTTTGGTTCGAATGCGATGAGAATTCAGCCATACAAGCTGTATGGTTGAATTTGCATCGCACAGGCATCGCATGTGATTTGCACAGCAGTGCAGTGCGAATCACATGCGATGCCTGACATCGCAGCAGTGGGAACTGGCCCTGAATAAGAATTTCCCCTAAAACTTTCCCCTAACTAGCCTTAAAACTGCCCCCAAGCACCTAGGCTTATTAACCTATATAAGAAATATGAATATACTTACCTATTTTCAGCCCGCTCTGGTCTGATCATTCGATCCCCTCTGTCAGCCAGCGGCGGTTGCAGGTCAGAAGAGAGAGCGCTCCCACAATGGCTAGCAAAGCCTGGAGTGATGACGTCACCCATAGGCTTCAATGGGCCATCCGTTGGCTCTCCATCCTCTCCCCTGAAGCCACCCTAGCTTACACAGGGAAGCAGGATCACAGGACCTAACCAGAGCAACCTGAAAATAGGCAAGTATATGCATCTTTCTTACACAGGTTAGTCAGCATAGGTAGGTAGGAGGGAGCATTTTGAAGATTAGTTAGGTGGTGTCTGGAATTCCATGTTAAGTAGCAACAGTATTGATCCTGTGGTGCCTGTGTATAGCCACTTGGATCTGAGGCTCAGACTGTACACATACCTTGATGCCTCCCAAAATCTCAGCTGAGGTCTCCTGATGCTGAACTTTGCCTCTTGCCATTCAGATGTCAGATGGCAGAGGCTCAATGGGATTAGAGAGAAGAAAATGTGATTATAAATAGTGAGTTCCACCCTACTTGTATTTAAAAATGACTGTGCTTCCTAGAACATTACCATACGTCTCCCTAATAGCTTATTTACATTTAATAACTGCTTTCAATGTGTGCTTCCATATGTGCGTTTACAATTATTTGTTATAGGATGGTTGCAGTGCGATTTTTAGCGTTATTTTTTTTCTTTACCGAGTTGCATATGCATGCATTTGTGGTGTGGTTATGCATGTTCCGATGCGTTCACAAGTGAAAAAATGCAACAAGTTGCACTTTTTTTTTTTTAACACACATGAAAGCACTGCAATGGTGTAAACTAGGCTGATTGAAATACATTCATTTTTCTTGCATATGCATTTATACTACGTGTAAAATGCTTCTGGTGTAAAGGAACCCTTATAGATAAACTCTGTTTTCCATAAATAAACATAAAAAACATTCACAGTAACCCAACTAATTACAAATTAGCAGAAGGTTAAGTAACAGTGTCATGTTTCCATACTGTAAAATAATGCCGCCTTCATGAAATAATAGAATGGTAATCGTTAATTATAGGTATGAATTGTATTAGACAACACTTACTGGATGAACACTGAAATATACAATCAGACACAAAGGAGAAGATAAAGAAAAAATGGATGTCACGCAGAGGCTGGTGCGCAGAGTGCCTTGTTGGCACTGACATTGGTAATTGCGGGATATACAATATATACAGTGTCGGCCATTTACTTGGCACTGCACACATACCGTTTACTGCAGGCTGCCTTGAATACAAGGAAAATCATTTTTGTTGGTCTTATGTTTGACATGCTTACTGAAAGTGCACCTGATACCTTGGAGGAAATAACATGCGGGGAGGGAAGGTTGGCATCACCCTTGTTTTTTTATTATGAAAGTGTTCTGGTGTATTGGAAGGGTGGTATCAAACTCATGAACACAATGGATCTTTGAAATAGAAGAATGTAAATACACACCTCTCTGGTGAAGGGTGAGCTTGTCTCCTGTGCACGTAAAGGGTAGATTGTGTCCCTTTGCCGACCCCTGGAACCTGGACAGGAGCAGGGGCAGAATTTAGTGGAACCAATCCCCTTTCCCTCTTGCAGCAGCTGAAGGCCCACTTCTCTTCCTAGATAGATAGATAGATAGATAGATAGATAGATAGATAGATAGATAGATAGATAGATAGATAGATAGATAGATAGATAGATAGATAGACAGATAGACAGATAGACAGATAGATAGATAGATAGATAAATAGATAGGATTCATTATGGATAGACAAGAATAGATGAAGAACTGAGGGTGCCAGCATTTTACAAATCAAAGGGAGACAGAATAGTTAAAATACAATTTAAGACAAGAGGGTTCTGCTCGTGAGAACATACAATCTAAAAGTGATACAAAAGGTAATAATTGTCAGGGGCTGAGTGGATAGAGAAAGTAAAAACCCAGTTGTTAGGTGGAGGCAGGAAAGGCTTCCCAGAAGAGAGGAGTTTTCAGGGATCTCTTAAAGGCAGACGGTTAGGAGATAGCTGTACAAATTGGGTTAGTGAGTTCCAGAGGATGGGTGAGGCTCTGAAAAAGTTCTGGTGATGAGTATGGGAGGAGGAGACAAGGGAGCTAGAGAGCAGGAGGTCTTGGGAGGAGCAAAGAGAATGGTTTGGGTGATTCAAGCAGCTTTATTCACAGACTTCCCCTATGCATCATACACGTTCAATGTCTTATTCTCTGATTTCCAAACCACCTAAGGACTTTGTTCCTCCCTTCCTTCAGAAATGGGAGTGAGATTTAGACACGGCCTTAACTCCTGCACCGAGGGACCAGGCTCTTTACTTTGCTCATCGGTCCTCCCTGTTCAGTAGATACCAAGGGGCAGGATGCAAACTTCTAATCCGCTGGTATAGGACCCCTGCACTCCTCCATAGGTTCTATCCCACTGTTTCTCCATTGTGTTGACAATGCCACAAAAGAACCAGGCACGTTGCTACATATTTTTTGGTCGTGCCCTAGTGTAGGACCCTTTTGGGGAGATGTCAGGCGGCTTATTCATAAGCTTACTGATCTATCTCTGGAGATGCACCCAGAGACATTACTTCTAAATATCACCCCACTCTTGAGACGTAGATACAAGAGATCCCTCCTGATCCATATGCTTAATGCGGCTAAGGTGTGCATCCTACAAAAATGGAAACGCACTGACCCTCCGTTGATTGGTCAATGGATAGCTGTGGTAAACAAGATCAATGATATGGAATGTTTAACAGCAGCCATGAAACGTAAGGAGGAACAATTCCTCAAAATGTGGTATTATTGGCACCACTTTCAGCATTCACAAGGCTGTGCTTCATACCTGTCCCCTTGGGATGTATGGGCCCCTGGCTCAGTAATGACTAATTGCTTGGTGTCCTTCGGCTTTCTGGATATGCACCAGTCCCTTTCTTTCCACCTTCCCTTTCCTTTTTTCTCACTCATTCTTCCCTGATACCTATCTATGTTATAATTTAGCTTTTATAAAAAAATAAAAACAAACCACACGCTTTTGGCTTAAGCTTGCATGGTTCGGATCCCCACTTATGCACTAGCATTGTATGCTCTTAAATTGTATGTTCTAGGAGCCTTGTTCTGAACTAATGTTTTCCATATAATCAGATTTCTAATGGCTATAGTGTCATACAAGATGACGCGGTTCTGAATGTCTATTGACGTTTTCATTGCTATTACTGTTATGTACTTTATGACTGTTTCTGATCCGCCATGTTTGCCACACTACTTTTTTGTTGTACTGTACTAAGTGCTTTACTAAAGAGCGAAATAAAAACTATACATGCAAAAAAAAAAAAAAGAATGGTTTGGGTGATATTATTTTGAGACAGGGTTGGTGATATAGCTTGGGGCAGAGTTGTTGATGACTTTGTGTGTTTTTGTTGTTGTTAGTATATAGAATTTTCTTTGTTGGGCAAGTGGAAGCCAGTGAAGGGATTAATAGAAAGGGGTAAGAGCTGGTAAGGTTGAAGAGCGTGGCACCTGCCTGTGTGATAGCCCAAAAGGAGAGACAGCCCATGTGAAGTTAGGCCAATGAGGAGGGAGTTGCAATGGTCAAGGCAGGAGCTAATAAGGTAGGGAACCTTTGTGTTCATTAAGAATGGGGGTTATTTTGAAAATTTTATGGAGGTGAAAGACCAGCAAGAGTTGGACATTGATTAGATGTGGGGCGTGAAGAAGAGGTCAGAGTTCAGGGTTATACCTAGCACAGGACTGGTAATTGTGCCATTGATATTGATGAAAAAGTCAGGGGAGGTTGCTCATGGAGGAGGAAATATAATGAGCTCAGTTTTGAAGATTGAGTATAGAGAATGGAGAGACATCTACATCCATCTACAAAGAAAATCAAGAATAGCAGTCATAGCGTTAGGTGTGTATTTTTGCATCAGTTATTTATCAATATAACTGCAAAAACCAAAATGACAGCAGGCTGTGTACAGTGTACACTTGGATAAGATTACTGTACTGCTGCTGGCAGGGGTTTGGGTAAATAAATATTAATGTTTCTTAGGGCATGATAAACATTCATCCTGCACGCACATATGCTGCTGTGAATGCCAGCGCGGCTTTGCTTCTTAGGCTTGGTCCGGTATCGGTGAACGAATAAAGAAAACAATTTTTTTATTTAATTCTTCTCTCCGTCATTTGTACAGTTGATCCCGGGTGAAATTGCAGAGCAGAGCAGAATTGATTATATTCTTTGCCCGTGATTGTTCCCCGCTTTGGCTGAACATGGAAGATAAATGAGTTCTTTCGGAAATTCTATCACTATGCCGCATGTGTTCTAACATCCAGTGTGTTAAATTTTGGTAGCAGAATATGTATCATTCTTGATAAATCTGCTCACACAAAGGTTTGTTAAAGTGAGGCCGAGCAAAGAAAGTTCTCCATTAACTAGTTAAATCAGACCTGAACTCAACATTTAGGTTGATGTAAAAGAATAAGGAGGTATTGGAGAGGATGGGTAGGGCATTATAATCAAAGTATACTACAGCACTTTGATTCTATGTCATGTGATCTAAACCTGCCATTAGGTCATCTGGCATCTCTACGATTTAGCCCATAGGTTGGGAGAAATGTATTAGCTGGGAGGATCCAGGCAGGGCTTTGTATAGAAATATGCTGTACATGTTACAGTATATGCCTTGGTGCACTGCAGTGCCATTGTAAATGACATCTCACCACACTTGCTTTGCAGCACACCTAAACATGAGGTAACGCCTTACCATTCATTGCTGTTCATTTCACTAGTGGAAATTTCTGCAGGGGTGATTTTTGGTCTGTTGTGGTGCATTAGGCAGCCCATTCAAATGAATGGATTGCCTTAACCCAGTGCATATTGGACTGCCTGGTGTGGCAGGGTACTTAGTGAGTCCTCCCATTGGCCGATGGCAAAAATCATAAAAGTTCCAAAAATGACCCCATTTTTGAAAGAAAACACCCCAATGTATAATCTATGAGGCATAATGAGTCTTTTGAACATGTCATTTTTTTCTACAAGTTTTTGGAAAATGTGTAAAGAAAATGAAAACGCATTTTTTTTACACAACGTTGTCCATTCACAGTGTGGCCACATACAGAGGACCAACATGCAGGGAGCACCGTCAGGTGTTCTAGGGGCATAAGTTTCAAATCTAATTTGACTACCTATTACACTTTTGTGAGGCACTGTAGTGGCATGGATGATAACTGATGTGGCATGGATGAGCATGAATGGGGATGGATGAGCCGTGGATGGGGATGGCTGAGCATGAATGAGTATGGCTGGGTATAGATGGGATGGCTGGGTACGACTGAGTACGGCTGGGTATGGCTGGGTACAGCTGAGTATGGCTGGGTATGGCTGAGTACGGCTGGGTACGGCTGAGTACGGCTGAGTATGGCTGGGTACGGCTGAGTATTGATGGGTATGGCTAAGTATGGATGGGTATGGCTAATTATGGATAGGGGTGTATGGGATGGCTGAGCATGGATGGATGGATGAGTATTGCTGAGGATGGATGGATGGCTGAGCATGGATGAGTATGCTGAGTATGGATGGCTGAGCATGGATGGATGGATGAGTATGCTGAGTATGGATGTGTATGCCGAGTATGGATGGCTGAGTATGCTGAGTATGGATGGCTGAGCATGGATGGATGGATGAGTATGCTGAGTATGGATGTGTATGCCGAGTATGGATGGCTGAGTATGCTGAGTATTGATGGCTGAGCATGGATGGATGGATGAGTATGCTGAGTATGGATGAGGATGGATGGATGGGTATGCTGAGCATGGATGGATGGATGAGTATGCTGAGTATGGATGGCTGAGCATGGATGGATGCATGAGTATGCTGAGTATGGATGGGTGAGCATGGATGGATGCATGAGTATGCTGAGTATGGATGGGTGAGCATGGATGGATGCATGAGTATGCTGAGTATGGATGGCTGAGCATGGATGGATGCATGAGTATGCTGAGTATGGATGGGTGAGCATGGATGAGTATGGATGAGTATGCTGAGAATGGATGGCTGAATATGAATGGATGGATGGCTGGATGAGGCTGCAATGGGCACATATCAGCGCTGTGGGCACTACACATCCAGCCCACAGCGCTGCTGCCACCGATCTCTCCCCTCTCCCCTCGCACTGTACCAATAGGTACAGGGAGGGGAGAGAGGAACCGGACGTGACGCCGTTTTGTTTACTAGTGATTGTTCCATCATTTGACGGAGCGATCACGTGGTAAATGGCCGCTACCAGTGGCAGTGGCAGTGGCTGGGAGGACGTCAGTGTATGCCCTCCAAGAGTTATCCGACAGCGCTGCAGCCATCATTTGGCTATAGTGCGGTCGGCAAGCAGTTAACGGCTCATTTACACTTGCTTCAGCTTCAACAAGGCTTCGGACAGGCTTTGTTAAAGCTCTCTGAACGCTAGTCAAAGCTCCTGTCACTAAATAAAATGGTTAGCTTACAGTCCTGTTTACACCTGCTTTTGCTTTGCTTTGCTTCGGCTTCGCTTCAAAAATTATACCCATATCAATATTATGTAGCTGCAGTGGTGCTTCAAAGCGTCTTCAAAGCCTTCATAGAAGTCTATGGTAAAGCTCGCTTGAAGCCCCACCGAAGCCTCATCGAAGCCCCACGAAGCCTCACCGAAGCCCCATTGAATCCCCATCGAAGCTCCACCAAAACCCTACTGAAGCCTCATTGAAGAGTCATCGAAGCACCAAGCAAAAGCAGGTGTAAACAGGACTGTAAGCTAACCATTTTATTTAGTGACAGGAGCTTTGACTAGCGTTCAGAAAGCTTTAACAAAGCGTGTCTGAAGCTATGTTTTGAAGCAAGTGTAAACTAGCCCTAATACAGAATCCAGGCTTCCTGTCTAAAGCAAGCAATACACTAGAAGAATTTATTTTAGAAACGCTTAATTTCAGGAACATTTGCTCGACTTTCGAATCATTAATGGGGTCAAATTGATGTTTGTTTTTGCCTGTAGTGATTGGAAAATTTGATTGAGCAGGATAGAAAATTTCTTCCAAGGAACTAATGCCTGACAATGTATGTGGTTTTCATTCAGGAAATTAATTTTATTTCAAAATCAAATGTTAAAACAAATACAGTTTTGAAGTACTTTCAAATGACATTCATCAAGTCTTCAAACAAGAGTTTTCACATGAACAGTTTTTCATAAATCTACTAGTTAAAGCATTGAGGTGTTACCTGCTGGGAACTGATTTGCTCAGTTGCTCCAGGAAAGAATGTGTGCCATCTGACATGGCTTGTGATACCTTTTTGTGGAACATAAATTTTGAAAATTGTTCCAGAGTCTAGGAGGGAAATTGCCTCCCGTCGTGTTCTTTTGTCCTCACAAGGTGTAATAGAAAGTAGACCTGAATTGTTTAGGCCAGGCAGTGATATATGGTTTATGTAAAGTTCTTCTCATGCCTCATGGGCAGTTTAATTTACCTAAATCTCAAATGTCTCTCCTTTTGAGTTTTGGGTGGAGTGTGCAAAGCTTAGAAGCTCTGTTAATTTTTTTTTTACTGATGTCTGTGTCCCCACTAAGGAGATCAACCCTCACTATTTGTCCTGGTGGCCATTGTTTCATGGACTGGTGAGGAAAATCCAAATGTTGAGTTGTCACCACCCTAAGAGGGATTACCTATCACTTTGTGGAGATTTCTCATCACATCCTTCCAACGGGACACAACAAAACAATGTTTTAGCTGTAGATATACCTTAAATATAAAGCATGAGGACAGGTATACAAGATGACTTGATGAGTGCACACAAATCAGTCTAGAAGGCTTGTGTGGAGGAGCTACTGATGTGAAGGAATTTTATGCGTGGTAGACTTAAGGTGCTTAGGCACTCATTATACTTTTTCTTATAAACGTTGACATCTCCAAATTTCCTCCTGCTGTGTATAATTCTAGATTAGAACATGCCATTTATTAAAAGTTTTCCCCCATCTATTTCCAAATAACTAGAATATGGCATCCATTCCTGTAACCAACATCACCTACAGACGTTGTTTAAATGTTCTCTGTATAGTTTATTGCTTCTGTGTCTAATTATATTAAACTTGAGGAACAGATTTGACTCATTGGCTGTCTGAGTTCTACTGGCACTATAGCTGACTTGTGTTTCATGCGAAGCTCCGTGTTTTTCGTGGATCACGGTATCAGCAAGAGCCATCTGTCATCCAGTAATCCTAAAAGGAAAATTTGTTCGCTGGTGTATATGGTGGCAACATGCCAGAAAACTTGTGCTTCCAAATTTCTGCATAAATTCAAATGGAAATTGAGTCTTTGATATTGGTTGTTTTACTTAAATGATTGGTAATACATTTTTACATTGTATAGCCTGAAAATCTTACTTGAAGTCTATGTGTAGGCAAAACTTCTTTATTTTGGCTTAACTAGTCAAGGATTAGAACCTCTGTCAGATTTTTATTTCTATCTGTGACTTTTATTTCTGTTTGTGATTTACCTCCATTTATATTGGTGACCTGTAACTGAGACAGAGAGCAGAGAGTGATGGTAAATAGAACATACTTTATATACTCGAGTATAAGCCGACTCGAATATAAGCCGAAGCACCTAATTTTACCACAAAAAACTGGGAAGACTTATTGACTCGAGTATAAGCCTAGGGTGAGAAATGCGCAGCTACTGTAAGTGGAAAAGAGGGTCACAATGCAAATTTTCAGCCTCACGGTGCCCATTTGCAGCCTCACTGTGCCCATTTGCACCCATAGGTCCCTGAACTTCAAACTCGGTAGTTAAGGGTTCCTAGTTGCCCCCTAGCTGTTGCCAAGATTTGGGGTCTCTTGACCCAAAGGGTCCCGAAACGGCATTGCTGCAGATGGACACAGTTGACCGACTGGGTTTGCACACCAAATTTGGGGTTCCTAGCACCAAGTGGCCCCGAGATACGGGGCCCCAAAGTCGGTTCGGAAAATGTCATTCTCTGCTGCAGAAAAGTGCTCGACTTGAGTATAAGCCGAGGGGGGCATTTTCAGCACAAAAAATGTGCTGAAAAACTCGGCTTATACTCAAGTATATACGGTATTACATTTGTAACCAGTCTAAGTGAAAAGGGTAAATCTTCTAATAGCATAGTTGCCAACAGTCCCGATTTTCCCGGGACAATCCCGATTTTGGGACCCTTGTCCCGATTTAATTTTGTCCCGGGTGTTTTCCCGAATTTTTGGGGTTTGTCCCGAGAAAATCGTGAGTGTTTTTGTAAAAAACGGCAACGGCTCCACAAAAATGGCCGCCGTTGCCTCCACGAGTCAGTCACAAAGTTCCCCTTGTGTTCAGTGCAGGGGAGAGGGGCAGCCAATCCGCTTCTCTCTTCAGTGTACAAATAGAAAATTCTATTGTACACTGAAGCCTATTGGCTGGAGGGATTGGCAACCCCTCCCCGCTCTACACTGAACACAAGGAAGACGTGATCAGCCTCCACTGCCATCACCCTCTGCCCCCGTGTGTCCAACGGAGCTCTGAGGAATAGTGGGAGTGACGGGAGGGAAGAAGGGAGGCTTTCATCTGGCTGTTCAGGAGTTGTCTGACCTGTGAGTAGTGGCCTGTCAGTGTAGTGGGGGAGAGGAGAGATAGGGGGAGGGGGTGTACTCAGTGTATGGGAGGCTTGGAGCTTTCCCTGCAGTACACTTCTCAAAGGCTGAGGTCCAGCATGGATGGACTGGGGCTCCGCTGGCTGGGGACATTGATGGTCCTGGCTCCCCTCTTGCACACCATGTCACCACCATACCTGCACCCCTCTCCCCCCATGTCACCACCATACCTGATTCCCCCCTCCCCCCTGTGTCACCAACATACCTGCACCCCCCTCCCCCTGTGTCACCACCATACCTGATTCCCCCCTCCCCCCTGTGTCACCAACATACCTGCACCCCCCTCTCCCCCCTGTGTCACCACCATACCTGATTCCCCCCTCCCCCCTGTGTCACCAACATACCTGCACCCCCCTCCCCCCTGTGTCACCACCATACCTGATTCCCCCCTCCCCCCTGTGTCACCAACATACCTGCACCCCCCTCCCCCCTGTGTCACCACCATACCTGCACCCCCCTCTCCCCCCCTGTGTCACCACCATACCTGCACCCCCCTCTCCCCCCCTGTGTCACCACCATACCTGCACCCCCCTCTCCCCCCCTGTGTCACCACCATACCTGCACCCCCCTCTCCCCCCCTGTGTCACCACCATACCTGCACCCCCCTCTCCCCCCCCCTGTGTCACCACCATACCTGCACCCCCCTCTCCCCCCCCCTGTGTCACCACCATACCTGCACCGCCCTCTCCCCCCCGTGTCACCACCATACCTGCACCCCCCCTCTCCCCCCCGTGTCACCACCATACCTGCACCCCCCTCTCCCCCCCCTGTGTCACCACCATACCTGCACCGCCCTCTCCCCCCCGTGTCACCACCATACCTGCACCCCCCCTCTCCCCCCCGTGTCACCACCATACCTGCACCCCCCTCTCCCCCCCTGTGTCACCACCATACCTGCACCCCCCTCTCCCCCCCTGTGTCACCACCATACCTGCACCCCCCTCTCCCCCCCTGTGTCACCACCATACCTGCACCCCCCTCTCCCCCCCCCTGTGTCACCACCATACCTGCACCGCCCTCTCCCCCCCGTGTCACCACCATACCTGCACCCCCCTCTCCCCCCCTGTGTCACCACCATACCTGCACCGCCCTGTGTCACCACCATACCTGCACCCCCCTGTGTCACCACCATACCTGCACCCCCCTGTGTCACCACCATACCTGCACCCCCCTGTGTCACCACCATACCTGCACCCCCCTGTGTCACCACCATACCTGCACCCCCCTCTCCCCCCTGTGTCACCAACATACCTGCACCCCCTTCTCCCCCCTCTGCTGGGGGCACCTTATGTAAGGACAGACTCTGCTGGGGGAACCTGATGGCATCTGGTGGCAGGTGACGTGGCAGGTGACACGCTCAGGGGTCCCACTGATTCTGCATTATGGTGAGTTGAATGATTTCATTATTTATATTACAATGTAATAATAGTAATAATGCGCTTCAATCATCCTGACATTATAACAACCATGGTGCCGGGATGATTGAAGTGCTAACACCAGGTGTTTGGAGTATCTTTATCTGCTGATTATTAAACTCTGGAATACACATTGCTATTATGGTGTAGGATCTGGGTCTGCTGTCCCTCCATCCCTCTACCCCCCTTTCCCTCTGCATCCCTCATTCATCTCAGACTCTAACCACACCTCATTTAGCCACGCCCATGTAAGCCACGCCCACTATTTCACGTAAACCATGCCCATTTTTTTGCGCGGCGCGCTTCGCGCGCCGCATTTTTCCTTTTTTCTATGCCACGCCTACTAACGCATGCCCCGCCCCCTAATTATAGCCTGACTCCGCCTACAGCCAAAAAAAGTGTCCCGAATTTTTTTTTCCCAATGTTGGCAACTATGTAATAGGGACATCTGTGCCTCTGACAGCTGTGGGGAATTACCTTACTTTTTTATGCTCACTTCCTGTTGCAGCTATGGGATATAAAGTAAAGGAAAATTTCAGCCAGTAAAAAAAAAAAAAAAAAAAAAAACTAAAAACTGACAGGGGCTTTAAGCCCTTCCTTTCCTAAATGGAAAAAAAAAAATATTTGGCTATACATACACTTTGGGGTGTATTTATAAAAAAAATGTGCAAAGCTTTTGGTTCTTTAAAGTAACTGCATGCAAAATCAAATGTTACTAGACAATTTTTTTTCTCCAGGTAAAATGTTACTTGTAGGGCTGGGAGATTTTCTTAAAAAAAAAAATCTTCGATTCTCTTAAAAAAAACTCGATTCACGATTCGAATCGAGTTTTTTTTTTTTTTGGAAATCACGCCGGTCCCGAGGCGCTGCGGGCATGAGCTTTTAGGCGAGGCCGCGGCTTCGGCCTAGTCCGCAGCGTCCGGCCTCGCGGACTAGGCCGAAGCCGCGGCCTCACCTAAAAACTCCTTGCCCGCAGTTCTTCAGGCCCGGCGCGGTGTCCGCGCCGGTCCGGAGGCGCTGCGGGCATGAGTTTTTAGGCGAGGCCGCGGCTTCGGCCTAGTCCGCGCCGTCCGGCCGTAGCCGCGGACTAGGCCGAAGCCGCGGCCTCGCCTAAAAACTCATGCCCGCAGCGCCTCCGGACCGGCGCGGTGAAAAAAAAAAAAATCTAAAAAAATCGATTTGCTTAAATTTTGAATCGATTTGACCTCTCAACTCGATTCAAGATTTAAATCGATTTTTTTCCCAGCCCTAGTTACTTGATACAGAATGTAGTGAATAAGGAAACTACCGCATTATGGCAGCTAGATGGAGCTGGTAATCATAAGAAATAAATACCTATATACTATGCTCATAAGCTCCATCTAGTGGCCATAATGTGGTATTTTCCGGAACCACTTTTTTTTTAATGAACAAATAACATTGAAGAAAATATCTTTTGTTTTTGCCCCCATTCACACAGGACAAATGAACATGCAAAATAGTTCTGCAGATTTTTTTTTTTAAATAAATATAACCTTTTACAATATATACATATTCAATAACCTGAATCCCAAAAAGACAGTAAACATTTTTTTTTCCAGCCAGCACAAGACATAATGTGAAATCAAATCAAACATGTAACAAACATGGGAGCAGTCCTTTTGGTGAAATAGAACGCTTGATAGCAACCAATCAACAAACACGTTGTTTGCCTTGACCAGCAGTTGTTGGCTGTAACGCTTTTAATTGTGATGCCCCGTATTCACAAAAAACAAAACTATATTTTATGCTCCTTTTATATGTCCCAGTTTTGCCTGAGATTAAAATTTAATTCCAGTTGGGTCTTTATTCCCTGCCTGTCTGAGTCAGGAAACTGCTGAAGTAGCTGACGTCCAGATCGGAGCCTTGAGGGAAACACAGTTACCTGCTGATATTATATTTCCGCTAGCAAGCTCCATGTCAAGTGATGCAGCATAGTGTTTTAATCCATTGCAAATAATATAGGAGTTTGGTGGAGTGTGAAACACCATACAAGAAAGTTAATATATAAACACTGCTCAGTTTCGCTATTCATAGCATTCTTCATGGTGAATGGGTACATTATCTTTACGGACTGTGTATGTTTGCTAAAGCTAAAGTTACAGGCCGACTATGGAATGCAGTATGATCATACAAACCTGTACTGTGCTTATATCCAGCCAGACACAGGGTTGTACTGTGGTTGCCCTTCCATTGGGAAAGCACGGAATTGGCTCCTGCTTATATTTCAAGGTAAGGTCAGCCATACATGAATCGCAATTTGGCCAGTTCAGCAGGGACTTCTGTACAACCAGCCTGTCGGGTTTTTCATGAATGTTCAGTGCTGCCAGCTAAAGCTAGCAGCATTGGTCATTGTGTTCTGACAGCGGGGGAAGGCTCCCCGCTAGGTGAATACAATACCTTAACGGGAGTGATACCCCTATCTACTTCCAGTGTGTGGATGGGGGAGTTGGGTTCCACAGCACCATGTGCTTCGCTGCAGCAAGATTTTACCAAGGGGTCAGGGACTTCTCTCCCCATGTTTCATGTGGGTAGGGCAGCCCATTGAAATGACTGGGCTGCCCTATACGCGGCACACGGGAATGCGTGAAAAATGCACAGAACCATGTATGCACTAGGTTGCACTGTACCAGTGTGAACCTTAGGGTTAAGATTTACATTAAAGTAACATTAAAGGTTCCGATTTTTTTTTCTAAATAATAAACAAGTTATACTTATCTACGCCTAAACCTAACTGCTATCCCTATGAACCTCTTACCATTAGGTTAGCCATAATCCAAATACCAACGATCATGTCAAGTAGGATATGCCAACACTAACGCTCCATAAACAAAAGTATTAATATTAAATGCTCCAAAGTGCTCAGGAGCTGCTGGATATGATGGCTTCTCTGTTCTAAAACAACTCTTTAGACTGTTCAGACCCCACTGACACACCTGTGTGACTTAAATGTTAGTATGCTAGCACTCTATAATAATGCATAGAAAATAGGCCATGAGCAACTGGATGGTACATTAAATGAACGCATTATGGCAAGGCAGTTAAACTAGGCATAAATCAATAAACAGGAAATTGAACATGTTAAAAAATGCGGTACTAGATAATGTGAACACTGACCCATAAGATAGCAATCAAGTGAACTGAAGTAATGCCAAACCAACATTTTAACTGATGCAAACAGGGTTAAAAATGCAGGCATTAACTAAACCACAAATAAATGTCCTTGTGTGTACACTAGGCACACAGCCCCAATAGCGGGTGGGTGTATGTGTTCCTGACAAAGGGTTACCCCTGGAAGTGACTGCAAGTACCTGGCGCCTAATTGTCAGTATTAGCTGGCTATCGTTGAGACACATATGTAAGGTTTTGCATGTGAAGCTGTCCCTTTAAAGTGGTTGTAAACTCTCCCCCACAACTTTGTCCCATGTATATCAGCATAAAAAACCCTAATGAACACTGCTTGTAGACTTGTAGACTGCTCCTTACTTGCTTAGTATTGTTGTAATCCTTTTTGTTCTTTAGAATGACGTCACTGAGCATGCCCATATCTCCCCTGATTTACGACACACTCTGTGTGCTTGTCTGTCTATTATCAGGACTTCCTACGGCACAACACTGAAATCCCACAAGACTGCATAATCACTCGGAGCTTCCTACTACGCCCTATGTGACCATGTCCTGGGCATCGGACAGCATTACTGCAGTCTTATCAGCTGAAGCTGATAAGACTGACATAGGCAAACACTAGATAATCAGCACATGTAAATACTATGAAATAAAACAAGTCAGCTATGAGCAGGGAAGCAGGGTTGCCATAGAAACGTTGGATTGAGAAGGAGGCTTGGTTAACAGTACAGGAAGTGCTCAATGTAAGGGCGGAAATACACTCTACTGTGGACTCAGAAAACAATACTTAAGATGGTTCTGCCTTACCCCTGGAAACAAGTTTTTTAAAGTTTCTTTAAACAGTAAGTAATATGCGATTTGGGCTGGATTACAGTGGTTATAATTTGATAATTACTTATTATAATGGACTAAATGAAAAGAACCATCAGAGTAGGAGAGTTTACTTCCTCTTTAAGAGTGGGCAATGGATGGCTGATGAGCTGTTAAGTAAAGAGCAGTCTCTATTGCATTAACTGTGTGCAGCAAGGGATTAAGCTTTCTAATTCCGTTCACCACTCCTGGCAGGCAGCAGGTCCAGTCCCATACGCTTGGTGGTCAGTTGTCTCAGAAGACTCAGTCCTCCTGATCAGGTCCACCTGATCAGATCCTCACTGCCTCTCCCTGACTGTAGGCACGCACGGCAATGAATGTCCCCAGCTCTGGGTCCCAAGGGATTAAGCCTTCTAATTCCGTTCACCACTCCTGGCAGGCAGCAGGTCCGGTCCCTGTCTCAGTCCCTGGTCTCTGGTGTGGGCGGGTCAGTGTCTCAGTCCCTGGTCTCTGGTGTGGGCACAGACACCCCAGCAATAGGTCTTCGCTCTCTCGACCCCCCTTGGCTAAGACTCCCATGGCCCCTGGTTTCTGCACAGTCCCAGCAAAGGCCACAGTTCTGTACGGTTTGACTCAGATCTCTCCAGAATTGCCCAGGAAAAGTTCTGTCTCTTCTCCTTTTGTCAGCAGGGATTTCTGGGTAGTTAAGTCCATAGCACAATAGCCTCTATTCACTTGTATTGTGCAGTGCTACTTAAAGGACTACATGGTTTGAGAAGTTTGGTTTGGATGAAGTCGGCACAGATCCCTGATTTCAACCCTACTGAGCACCTTTGGATGGTTGTATGGTAGACTTTATGCATGTGATTGTGCAGCTTTTTGGTAAAAAAAAAAAAACACTTTAAAAATATGCAGAAAAGAACCTCTATAACTGTTTTGTACTTAGAAATACTTTTAGAAAATTGCACATGCACATGTAAAACTTCATTGGAATCTGTAGTGTCTTCTATGGCACAGAGGTTTAGTTTTCACCACTTCTCTACAAAACATTCATAAAGATGCAATGATCTAGGTCTCATTATTTTCCCCCTGGCATCAATCAATTCAGCATTGCCAGTGGGCAGAGGAATATATACAGAACTTGTTCTTACAAAACAAAAGGTGGATCATATTAGCTATTTATTATTTTTGTGCCGTTACAGGATCAGATTTGCCCCACAGATGGAGTTACATTTTAAATAATTAAGTTTGAAATAATTTATGTATATCTCATTTTTTATTTTTTTATAATATGAGCTTAATATCTTTTTTGTTCTGTCTCTCCCTTTGCAGTTTTTCCCATACGGAGATGCATCAAAGTTTGCCCAACACGCTTTCAGAACCTTTGATAAAAACGGAGATGGAACCATTGACTTCAGAGAGTTTATATGTGCGCTGTCCATCACTTCAAGGGGGAGCTTTGAACAGAAACTTAATTGGGCTTTCAATATGTATGACCTGGACGGGGACGGCAAAATCACCCGAGTGGAGATGTTAGAGATCATTGAGGTTAGTAAGATTTGTTCTCCTTGCCAGTTCTGTGCCATGCTATATAGAGCCTGTCAGCTTATCTTAGACAGTGAGACAAAAGCCCTTCATGGTTGATATAATAGTTATTTATATAAATGGAATACAGGGAATGAGACATTTCCTGCTGTCACTTTGTTTTATTAAGTGGAATGTCACAGTGCGGCCATGGACTCTGTAGCAAATGGAATTACTTCAGCCCATCACGATTGCTAGCGCTGTAAGTACAAGCACCCATTCCCTAGACAATGATGAAAATAAGCTCCCTCCAAAACAGCAATTGCCATTTTTATATGGCAGGCCTGGCATAAATGCCTCAACAACTACACCTTTAACCCTTTTCTGTCCTCACTCTGTGTATAAACATGCCTCCGCACAAAGCTCCCTGCTGAGGAAATGTTTTTAATTGTCATTCCTTTGGCCTAGTCCACACGGGCCGAATGTCGGCCGGTTCAACATTCGGCCTGTGTGCATGGCAGCCAGCCTTTCGGCCGGCTTTTGTCGAAGGCTCAAAAAGGTCTCCCGACCAGCTCCTGATCAGCACTCTAAGCCATTCGGAGTGTTCTGGCGGGAGGGTCGTCCTCCTGTCAGAATAGAACAGCAGGGGAAGATCACTGTACTAAAATTGGATTATTAGTACAGCTGCTTCAACATGAGCTGTCAGGTTTTTTTTTTTGTTCAACTAAACAAAACGAAAAAAGACTAGCGTTGTGTACTGTGCTTTTGACAGCTACCAATAGCCACATTCCAAGGCTGCTAGCAGTCAAACCCAGATTTCAGTGATCACTTCAGGCCTCACTAATGATCAGGAACAAATCAGAGTATATCTCAAACATGTGATTGAGACAAGTCTAAACAAATTCACATATATGTAAAGAAAAGCCCTTGCAAAAGATCCTCTCCATGTTGAGGGCATGTGGCCTGGTACGGTTCAGGGGGGGGGGGCGCTCCCTCGTCCCCCAATCTTTTCGTGCAGCCTGCCAGGTTGCGTGCTCGGATAAGGGTTATGGATTTTGGGGGGGGACCCCTACGCCATTTTTTTTTGGCGCAGGGTTCCCCTTAAAATCCATACCAGACCTGATGGGTCTGGTATGGATTTTGGGGGGGACCCCTACGGAATTTTTTTTCAATTTGGTGCAGGGTTCCCCTTAATTTCCATACCAGACCTGAAGGGCCCGGTATGGATTTTGGGGGGACCCCCATGCAATTTTTAAAAAAAGATTTTGGTTTGGGGTTCCCCTTAAAATTCATACCAGACCCAAAGGGCCTGATAATGGACTGGGTGGGGAACCCATGCCATTTTTTTCAATGAGTTTTATCTATATTGCAGAGACCCGACAATTCATTACAGCCACGATCAGTTTTAAATTACTTTTCTCCCTTTAGAAATGTAATTTTGCTGTGCTACTGTTCTAAACACGGGAAAACTGAGCCACTTTACAGGCATAAAGGCATACAGGCATACTATGGACACCCTCCGGGCACGATATTTAAAGAAATATTTCATTTTTATTGTTTCACTTTAAGCATTATTAAAATCACTGCTCCCGAAAAAAAAGTCAGTTGTTAAAACTTTTTTTTGCATTGATACATGTCCCCTGGGGCAGAACCCGGGTCCCCAAACACTTTTTATGTCAATAACTTGCATATAAGCCTTTAGAATGAGCACTTTTGTTTTTTCATGTTAATGTCTCATAGACTTTAACTGTGTTCCGCGGCTTTCGAATTTGCCGCGAACACCGCATAATGTTTGCTGTTCGGCGAATAGGCAAACACCCGATGTTCGAGTCGAACTTACATTCCACTCGAACATCTGGCTCATCCCTATTGAAGACAAGAGCAGTGCAACTTGTACAGAGATGCATTCTTGGGCACCTATACCTAGGAGCAGCATGATATAAAACTATAGCCCAGGTCAATGGAAACGTTTGAACCATTTTAACGTGTTTCACACACATTGCACAACAGAGCTACGTCCTTGTCATATGTATAGTGAAACCATCGCACCCATCTATGTAAATATCGGCACCCTGCCTGCTTCCTGCGTACAGCTTCCATAGCGTTACTTAGTGATGTCATAGACGAGTAAAGACAGATGATGTACTGCATCCCTCCAGGTGCTGTTTAAAATGAATGTGTTTGTCATATTCTGCACCACTGAGTACATAATTCATGAAACTAAGAATGTATTAACACAGCATTGTGACAGTTTGCTGGAACACTGTAACTGCATCGTAATATGTTTCTTACACAGTTCACTTGCCATGTACCCGGAGGTTGCAAGGCTTGTAATCCTGCACTGAAAGATGATTTAGAAGAGCAATGAGAATTTATACACATAAACTGGACTTCACAGAATCTTTAAAATCTCCTAAAAGCTTTAACATGTTAATGCAATTTCAAAATGTGTCATGAGTTTTTTACTCTGCAGCTTTCATTATAGGAATACTTGGTGATCCTGCCATGAAGGTCATTGTTAAAACGGAACTAAACCCATCCTTTTAACTGCTTCTCAAAACAAGGCGTGTTATAAATGATAACTGTCACAGTTGCTTATGCTCTCAACTGAAATGTCAACACATCAAATGTCATTACAGTTCACATGTGCAGCACAATGGCAACTGCAGATCATAGGCTAAGATTGCAGCTTCCCTGGCTATAAAGGATAGGAGGGTCTAGTTCCGCTTTAAGGCTCTTCCTGATCTAGGGGGACAGTTGCCTTATAATTGTGCTCATGTGTTTTTACCCTGTCCAACGTGTTTCTGGTTGAGTCCACACATTGAACAGGTGCTGTCCATCGCTGTCACTATCAGCCAGTACAAAGCAATGATGTGCAGCCTATGCTGGAGTGAGTGCATAGCAATAGGAAGTGGCTGAAAGAGGCTAGAGGAGATCAGTAGAACTTATACTGTAGATGCAAAAAATAATGAAAAATGCGTTTTTTGCTCATGAAAAAAAAAAGTATTTTTCTAAAAACAAAAACCATGGCTTTCGCAAACTAGCTGTTTTTAGAGTTTACATGTACTTTGAGGGCCCATTTACACTATTGGTTAGTGTTTTGCATTATAAATTTTGTTGCATATTCATTTCGATGGGGCGCCCTAGCAAAATACACGTTAACACTGCAAAAATGTAAGTGGGTCCTCAAGCAGACCGCTTTTTGAGTGGCCCCACTTGCTAAAGCCTGGAAAGCATTAAAAAATCACCTGTAGATGTAAATAAACAAGATATTATACCCACCTTTCCTCTGGCTTCCATAATGCAGGGGGTGATGATATCCTCCTGCCAATGAGATCCCGGGGAATGCTTAGTACCCCAAATCTGGCAATAAGATGCTGCAGCACAGTACTGTGAGTGTCCTCTCAATGAGATTTGGAGTACTCTACATTCCTCAGATCTCACCAGAACAAGGATGGCATCACCCTTGCTGAGGCATGCGGGTGGAAGCCAGAGAAGGAAAACCCAATTTTCTCACCTCTACAAGGTTTTTTTAAACATTTAAACTGCTATTTAAAAAGGTTCACCTAAAAAAGGAGACCTTGCATATTTTATGCAGGGTTCACTTTTAAGAGGAAGAAAGTATTTTTTTTACTTCTACTTCTTACAAAAGTATAATGATGCTTACCCTAGGCTTGCATCACTACAGTGTACCCTCAAAATCTTAGCTTCATTGATGCCAGAAGGTACAGCTTGTGCTATACTGTCAGCAGTGAAAATACAAGGCATTCTCTGAATGGGTGAGGGAAGAGGAAGGGGTGGGCCAACAACAATGCAGTTTGTGTGTATGAGAGCCACAGCTCTTGTGTTGCAGTGCATTGGCTATACTTTCAGGCAGCAATCAAACTAGGATTTTTACAGTACAGTAATGCAAGCCACGGATAAGCATCATTAGAGGTAATTTCTTCATACACAGCAGAAGAAAAACATTTTTTTCCTTGGAGATTCACCTTAAAAATAACTTTTTCCATAAGCATTTAGAGCAGTGATACTCAGCTAGCAACCTAGAACTAAGGATGAGGTAAGGTTCAGGTCAAAATTAGTTTGTCTCAAAACTGTGGGAAACTACCACGTGACAAAAGGCCACTGGCCCAATAAGCTGCGGCTGTGGAATTCCCTGCCGTGCAGCTGCACATGGCAAAGGGGCAGGGATGCTGGAGACATCATTGACCTAATAAGGTCAGATGACCATATTCGGCTAAGGTCAATGACCAAACATGGCCACGTAGTCAGATTAGGTCATTGATGTTATCAGCATCCTTGCTCCCTTGTTGGGGAATTCAGTGGTCACATCTAATTGGGCTAGCGGCCCGCTGTCATTTGCCAGTTTCCCATATGTTTGGGCAGACCTTAGTTCAGGCTGAACCTTAGCTTATTCTTACCTAGAACCCTGCAGATAGACAGTTCAGGCCCCTCCAAAGCTTAGTTGAATCTTTTCTATTTCATTTGAACTCATGGAACTCAACCACATACCCTCCCCGAACCGCATGGAACGGTGGGTGAGCCCAACAGTGAAGAGGTCATAAAAGGGCAATAAAACCAGGAGTGCATAATGTGCGGAGTCCCATTATGCATTATGTACAGAGTGCAGAGTACAGTGTTTAGGGGAGTGCTAAGGTTCAGCACTCTTTCACAGGCTGTCCACATCTTATTTCCACCCTTCCTCAGCTCTGACCTCTACATGCATCCACCTCCACAGTCCTCATCCCCCCAAATGCTTCCTCAAATCTCACCTATGTACGCTAGCTCTAGTATCTTTCATCAGTGTAGGTGGCTCCGCCTCTCTCTCCCACTTGCAGAGAGATCATTGGTCAGCATCTGTGCACCTGGGCACAGTTGGGGGTCACAGTGCAGCTTGCCACGTGATGCCCAATCCCACACTGCACCAGCATCTGCATCTCCTTTGTCCCCACCATGAGTGCAGGGTAGGCAGGAATGTATGAGCCGCCAAGAAGAAAGCTGTCCTTGTAAACACAGACACAAACACAGTGACAATGGTGAGTTGGGAGTGGAGGGCAAGAGCTGGAGGTAGCTGAACGGAGTTCCGCCACATTCCAACTGAAAAAAGCCCTGCCCTCAGCACAGGAGATCGTCATGGAGAAGGTTCATTTACAACTCACAGATAGGATGTTTAAGTAGAAGACCTTAAGTAGAAGACCTTAAGTAGAAGACCTGCAGCAGCCTCTAGCACCCTGCGATCATGGTGGGCTGTTCTGAAAGGCAAAGCTCCATTTCCCAATAATGTTAAAGCTTTCCCCTACCTCCTGTCTATTACACATTTCTATTGTCTATTACTATGATGGCCCAGCTGACTCTACTTTGCTTTGAATAGCTCCTCATATGGTTATGATCACAGGGTCCTGGATGTTGCTGCAAACACTTCGAGGTGCTACTATTTTATACCTGCAGCAGTCTTCTTTTTGACAGATTCTGTTTAACTATTTTGTCGATATTTATAACTGGATTTGACGCTTTACTTGGACATTTGTGTTGTCATACTGTCCAGAATAGGTCTGATTGTAAGGAACATTCCCAACTGCAAGCATGAGTTATCCTTGAACAGTTTATTCAAAGAAGTAGCAATGTTTCTTACATAAGCTATGTAACTAGAGTATACAAGATTACATTGAAGAGCTTTTTACTTGCACTTCTGGGCATTTCATGTAATTAAAATGTATTCTTGTTTTCTTTTGACTGCAGTTAGAAATGCAGATTTTTTTTTTTTTGCCGACCAACTAAGTCATGAATAAAGTATTTTAGCATGACCCAATTTAATGTTCTTCAAACTTCTTGGCGCCCCAGTTCAGCAACTGGAACGGTTTTCACTAATCTGGTGTTCTAATTTTCTGTAAAGGGTCTGCCTTCTGGGATCTGCATCACCACTGAATGGCTCGTCTTGAGGGGCCTGCAGACACAGTGCAGACTCATTTAGCATGGTCATGACAGGACCATGGCTACAGCAGGGACTACTTCTTACTTCTGAGCAAACAATGACTTGATTTTGTGCCCCAGCTCACTGAACCAACGACTGTACAGAGGTTCACTGAACCAGAGGGGCTGGGCTATTGCGATTAAAGCTTTGCATACTTAGTAACCTAAGAATCCACACACTAATTAACAGCATTAATCAGACTTTGGTCTCCAAGGGTAAGAAGTGTGTTTGATGATCTTTCAGCCATGGCGTTTTTACCGTAGATGCATTTGAGGCATTTCTTCCATTATTATAGATACTTGTAAACTAATAGTTACAAGCAAATGGTGCTATAGCAACCCAGTTCAAGCGTATTCAGTGCTATTAAATATGCCCAATCATAGTAATGAAGATGTGCATAACCTAAACAGAGAAGAGGACAGTAACTGAAATTATTAGGTTTGGGTTTTTTTCAGCATATAGACCTCTATTTCATTGATAAGGCTTCATGCACACTGGAAGCTAAAAACTGCTAAAAAATAGGCTGTATAAAAAAAACACAATTTTTTTTTGCATTTTTTTTTGCTGGCATTTAGCAGTGTTTAGCACAGAGTGTAAGATATCTTTATTAGCGTTAACATTAAGGAGCAAGGCCGGCAAGCTGGCCGCTGCATCCTTAACAAAAGATGAGTCATCAGCTGTCAGCAGGGTTTCCCGCTGACAGCTGAATGCAAACAAAACAATTGCCAGCAATTAAAAAATGGAGAAAAAAAAAGTGTGGGGGTCCCCCCAATCCATCCATAGATTTTAAGGGAAACCCCATACCCAAAATCCATACCAGACCCTTATCCGAGCATGCAGCCCACTTGCTCCCCCCCATCCTGTACCATACCAGGCCGCATGCCCCCAACATGGGGGGGGGGTGCTTTGGGGTGGGTGTTGATGAGGACAAGGGCCTCTTCCCACAACCCTAGCCAGGTGATTTTGAGGGTGCGCAGGGTGACTTATCAGAATCTTAAGGAGTCATCAGCTGTCAGCGGGTTTTCCTGCTGACAGCTGAATGTAAACAAAATCATTGCCAGCAATAAAAATTGAGAAAAAAACTGTTTTGGGGTCCCCCCCAAAATCCATACCAGACCCTTATCCGAGTATGCAGCCCACTTGCTTGTCCCGTCCCCCCCCCCGAACCATACTAGGCCACATGCCCTCAACATGGGGAGGGTGCTTTGGGGTGGGTGTTGATGAGGACAAGGGCCTCTTCCCCACAACCCTAGCCTAGTAGTTGTGGGGGTGTGGGGGGTGACTTATCGGAATCTGGAAGCTCCCTTTAACAGCCCCAGATCCTGGCCCCCCATGTGAATGAGTACGGGGTACATTGTACCCCTACTCATTCACCAGAGAAGTGTCAAAAAGTAAATAAAAATGCACACAGAGTTTTTGACAAGTTCTTTATTAAAAAAAAAAAAACAATGTCCTGCGTTACAGATCTATTGTCAATCACGATGAACGCTGGCCACCAACATGATATAAAAATTATATAGGTCAGCAATCGATTAAGGTTCCTGCTATCTGACAGCTCCACTGCCTCCTGCCGCTAACTAAATGAAGAGGTGGGCCACCAGGTGATGTCACTGGGTGACCACGCTCCCTTGTGATGTCATTGACCCAGCTTGCTCTAGTCAATAACATCACAAGGGGCAGGGCCACCCGTGTCTGATATGGATTATGGGAGGGAGGCCCCACACTGTTTCCTTTTTTTCCATTTTGACATGGGGCTCCCCTTAAAATCCAAAGGGCCTGGTATGGATTGGGGGGGGGGGGGTAACCCCAACGCTGTTTTTTTCTCAATTTTTTTATTGCCATTTTTTTTACATTCAGCTGTCAGCCCCGCTGAAAGCTGATGACTCCACTCATCCAGCTATTTACTGGTTGTTAAGGACTCTGGCAGCCTCCGCTTAGAAAAAAAGTGCGCTGGGCACCAGCGTTGAGCAGAGTTTTGTGTTTAAAGAGAGTTTAAATAAGAAGTAAAGGATTTTTTTTTACAATCATACTTACCTCGGTGGATGCAGTATAGGTCCGATGCTGCATCTGTCCCCCAGCGTCTCTACTCAAACGAACCAAACGAACGAATACCGCTGATCACTTGATCATTTTCGGAGCTCCCTGAGCAGAGAGCTGCTGACTGTCAGTCACAGCTCTCTGCTCTGCTCCTCCACGCTCATTGGATCGCTGGGCTGTGGAGGAGGCAGCCGGCTCAGGCTCTCAGCGGCTCACTGAGAGTCTGAGCCAGGTGTGAGTCCAGGCACCTGGCAGATCCAGATTTTATTGTCGTGATGAAGCGGTGCCTGGACTGACACCCGTGACGTCAGCAGAGAGCGGACTTCAGACCTGAAAACGGGTCACAGGAGTGCAAAGCGAACTGCAATCCTGTGATCCATAGGAGAAGTACAGCCAAACGAGCTCAGACTGGACTGTACCTTTTAAGAGCAAAAATGCTACTCCTCTCATGAAGCACTGTCAGTGTTTTTTTTTTTCTGCCACTAAACTCTCCTGCCATAAAACGTGGCTAAAAGCCTATGTGTGCATGAACACATAGGATAACATGCAGGGGAGTTTAGAGGCAGTTAAAAACACGTGTTGCCCCTAACAGTAGTGTCAAAAAGTGTGTGCATGAGGCCTTAATAAAAAAGTGAACAAAGGTAAAGCTGAACTCCAGGCAGATGTAAAAGACACAAATGCTCTGTATTCATTAGTACATAACAATGCTGTAATGGTGGAGGAAGTGCACCGTCACACTGCCAAAGCATGTAGTCCTGTGGTGGATGCACTCTGCAGAAGGTGAGAACACTCTGAAATTCAGCGGCAGTTCCCGCATCACACCACATCACATCTCTGGGCAGTTCCCACTGTAAGTAAACTTTGCTGAAATACAGAGGCAGTCTGAACCCAGGGCATTTAGTAGCATATAGGGCACTTGCATGGTGCGCTCCCCATTTGTCTCGGCCCAGAACTGCTCATGCTTATTGCACTAATTTCCCAACACAGTGGTCCCCTGCCAGCTGCCACTGCAGTCGCCAGCATCTCTCCCTACCAGCTTACTGCAAATTAAGTTAGGGAAGCCGATAACTTGTTGTGGCCTTCTGCTCCAGGATACAGCCCGGACCTGTGGGACTTGGTTGAAGTTTCGGGAAGGTCCCTCAGGATCCAGGACAGTTGGGAGGTATGCAATCCCCCTGTGACTCGCCCTGCAGCTCCTGCTGACTCTCAACTGCTTCAGAGGGAGCGACAGGGGGATCGAACCCAGCGATTAGGCACCGATTCCCCTGTGTAAACCTCCCTTCCCACTGTGCTGCCAGATTCTTCTGTTTCTCCCACCAGCAGTAATGAAGTGCAGGTTATATATGTCGTATTTACCAATTCCTTCTTTTCCTGATTGTACACAAAAAGCGATCGGTACCAATCACTCTTGTGTTCATTCATGACAGTAGCTGTTTATCTCCCCCCTTCACTATTGACAGGTTTATAGAGTTGGGACAGGAGGAGGGTCCGCTTTAACACCCCATTAAATGTACACTCACCAGTCACTAATATTAGGTACACTTTGCTAGTACCGGGTTGGACCCCCCTTTTGCCAACAGAACTGCCTTATTTCTTCATGGCATAAATTCAACAAGGTATTGGAAACATTCCTCAGAGATTTTTGTCCATATTGACATGATAGCATCACGCAGTTGCTCCAGACTTGTCGGCTGCACATCCATGATTGTATCTCCGGTTCCACCACATCCCAAAGGTGCTCTATTGGATTGAGATCTGGTGACTGTGGAGGCCAGTGGAGTACGGTGACCTCATTGTTATGTTCAAGAAACCAGTGGTGAGATGATTTGAGCTTTGTGACATGGTGCATTATCCTGCTGGAACTCACCATCAGAAGATGTATTCATACAGGGATGGACATGGTCAGCAACAATACTCAGGTAGACCGTGGTGTTTATACCATGCTTAATTGGTACTAAGGGCCCAAAGTGTGCCAAGAAAATATTTCCCACACCATTACACCACCACTACCAGCCTAAACCGTTGATACAAAGCAGGATGGATCCATGTTTTCATGTTTTACGCCAAATTCTGACCCCACCATCTGAATGTCGCAGCTGAAATCGAGACTCATCAGAGTTTTTCCAACCTTTTATTGTCCAATTTTGATGAGCCTGTGCAAATTGTAGCCTCGGTTTCCTGTTCTTAGCCGACAGGAGTGGCCCCCGGTGTGGTCTTCTGTTGCTCAAGTTTCGATGTGTTGTGCGTTCAGAGATGGTATTCTGCATACCTTGGTTGTAATGAGTGGTTATTTGAGTTACTGTCACCTTTCTATCAGCTCAAACCAGTCTGTCCATTCTCCTCTGACATCAACAAGGCATTTTCCTCCACACAACTGCCGCTCACTGGATATTTTCTCTTTTTCGGACCATTCTCTGTAAACCCTAGAGATGGTTGTGTATGAAAATTCCAAATCAGCAGTTTTTTAAATACTCAGGCCAGCCCGTCTGGCACCAACAACCATGCCACGTTCAAAGTCACTTAAATCCCCTTTCTTCCCCATTCTGATGCTCAGTTTGAACTTCAGCAAGTCGTCTTCACCGCATCTAGATTTCTAAATGCATTGAGTTACTGCCATGTAATTGGCTGACTCGCAATTTGTGTTACCAAGCAATTGAACGGGTGAACCTAATAAAGTAGCCGGTGAGTGTATTTTTTCAATGCAAACAGTGTAAGTACCTGAATGTGACCTGGCACCAGGCTATTGCAACCCCTGTAAAGCAGGGCTGGAGTGTGAGAGGAAGAAGCAGCACAAGGGGTCAATCAGTTCATGATCTGAAAAGATGCTCGCTGATAGGAGAAGAGAACAGAGTGACAGAGAGAAGAGTTCATCACACTTCTGCTTCTCATTACGCTGCCCATTCACAGGCTAGGGCAGGTCTGGAATAACCTGGGCTCATAGGAAGTGGGTTAATTGATGCTGGCCATCAGACTGAGGAATTCTAGAGACAGGAAAACAGTACTGTGGGTGATATTTGTTGATTGAAGTTGAATATTGCAGTAAACGCTGGTTATGTTATTTACATTTTTTATAGGGCTAGTCATTGGCTGGAGTTCTGCTTTAAAGCAGCCAATTCATTTGAATGGTTTGCCTAAAACACCATAACAAACCTAAAAGTATACCCGCTGCATTTTGGTATTGCAGTCCACTGCAGTGTATTACAATGTACTACAACACAGGTCATTGGAAAGATTTGTTTGGGGTGTCATTCAAAATGACTGGAGCTGCAATATGGTAATATGAATGGGACCCTAAACCAAACCTGTAGTTAGGAACCGTGCTGCTCTCTGCCTCTGAAAATGCTAGTTCCCTGTCATTCTGCTCCTGACGCTTCAGTACTTTCCCGAAATTCTGACCTTGAATAAGTATACAGATCAGGATCTCCGGCTTTATTGTAACTTTCTAATCCGTGTCCTTGATCCAGGTAAGTGTCTCGGACACTACGTTCACACCTGTGCGGGTTGCCATTGATGCATTTTACTGGTGTGTTTTGCATTTTTTTTACATGCGTTTTTACATGTTTTTAATGCGTTTTTGAAGCATTTTGGGTTTTGCATTTTTTTAGAGGTGTCTGTTGTCATGCAAGAAAAACCAGCAGAAACACAGTAGAAACTCATAAAAAATGCAAGCACTGTGTTTTTGATGCGTTTCTGCTGCATTTCCATTGAAGTCTATGGAACTAAAAACCCAACCTGATGCAGGCAAGTCCCTGACCCTTTCCAAAAAACACACCAGTTGAAAACACACAGATGTGAACGTAACACATAGGAAATCATGTTAAATGGACTGTAGTACATTTCTGCAAAACTGTAAACGCACTGCGAAACGCATAGGTGTGAACCCAGCCAGAAGTATTGAAATCAGACAGCCACAACATTTTCAGATGGCAGTAGCAGCCTTCTGATTTTCTCTCAGTAAGGCCACCTTCACACCTCAGCAACGCTTTGCTTATTAATGTACAGTTATGTTGCGATATGGAAGTCCATCCATAAGTGTAGATTTAGACATATATTTAAATCTACCTTTCCTCTGAAGCACAATCTGCATTCAGATCATGCTTCAGAGGTGATTAACAGATGGTGAGGATGTGTGACACCTTCTCATCGCCACCTGTTTTAACCCCATTTTTGTAGACAACCTCGTGCATTGCATGTGTTTACGGTGCTTCCCCATTCACCTTCAATCTACTCACTGGGGGGAGAACCTCTGGGGGAATCTAAGATGGAAAAGGACCTGGGGGTCCTAGTAGATGATAGGCTCAGCAATGGCATGCAATGCCAAGCTGCTGCTAACAAAGCAAACAGAATATTGGCATGCATTAAAAAGGGGATCAACTCCAGAGATAAAATGATAATTCTCCCACTCTACAAGACTCTGGTCCAGCCTCACCTGGAGTATGCTGTCCAGTTCTGGGCACCAGTCCTCAGGAAGGATGTACTGGAAATGGAGCGAGTACAAAGAAGGGCAACAAAGCTAATAAAGGGTCTGGAGGATCTTAGTTATGAGGAAAGGTTGCGAGCACTGAACTTATTCTCTCTGGAGAAGAGACGCTTGAGAGGGGATATGATTTCAATTTACAAATACTGTACTGGTGACCCCACAATAGGGATAAAACTTTTCCGCGGAGTGGAGTTTAATAAGACACGTGGCCACTCATTAGAAGAAAAGCGGTTTAACCATAAACTGTGTAGAGGGTTCTTTACTATAAGAGCGGCAAGGATGTGGAATTCTCTTCCACAGGTGGTGGTTTCAGAGGGGAGCATCGATAGTTTCAAAAACCTGAACGACCACAACACACAGGGATATACAGTTGTGCTCATAAGTTTACATACCCTGGCAGAATCTATGATTTCTTGGCCATTTTTCAGAGAATATGAACACAAAAACGTTTCTTTCACTCATGGTTGCTGAAGCCATTTATTATCAATCAACTGTGTTTACTCTTTTTAAATCGTAATGAGAACATAAACTACCCAAATGATCCTGATCAAAAGTTTACATGTCCTGGTGATTTTGGCCTGATAACATGCACACAAGTTGACACAAAGGGGTTTGAATGGCTATTAAAGATAACCATCCTCACCTGTGATCTTTTTGCTTGTAATAAGTGTGTGTGTATAAAAGGTCAATGTGTTTCTGGACTCCTGACAGACCCTTGCATCTTTCATCCAGTGCTGCACTGACGTTTCTGGATTCTGAATCATGGGGAAAGCAAAAGAATTTTCAAAGGATCTGCGGGAAAAGGTAGTTGAACTGTATAAAATAAGAAAGGGATCTAAAAAGATATCCAAGGAATTGAGAATGCCAATCAGCAGTGTTCAAACTCTAATCAAGAAGTGGAAAATGAGGGATTCTGTTGAAACCAAACCACGATCAGGTAGACCAACTAAAATTTCAGCCACAACTGCCAGGAAAATTGTTCAAGATGCAAAGAAAAACTCACAAATAACTTCAGGTGAAATATAGGACTCTCTGAAAACATGATAGCAGAAAACAAACACTCCTGAGCACAAGTGAATTACCAGATGGACTAAAAGTCGTAATAGATAATGCCTCCGGCCTTGCTGCCCTCAAGAATAGGGGTATCCTATCAGTCAAAGAGGAAAGAAAGAAAAAAGGGTGCACCAGCCTTGTGCATTATCCTTAGATATATTTTATATATCTATTATATATTTTATTAAAAGTTGAATAAAAAAACTCACAAACGTATGGAAGAAAACTCATTAGAAATAATCTCCAGACGACAGCAATTGGTCTGAGTGACAACAGACTCCAGGTGGTAACAGAGGAGATTTCAGGGGCCACTGCCGGCTGACGCGTTTCAAAGGATTACATTCTTCCTCAGAGCCCAATTATTCAATGTTTAATAAAATATATCTAAGGATAATGCACAAGGCTGGTGTACCCTTTTTTCTTTCGCTCTGAAAACACGTGTGGCTGTTTCAAGATGCACAATAAGGAGGCACTTGAAGAAAGATGGGCTGCATGGTCGAGTCACCAGAAGAAAGCCATTACTACGCAAATGCCACAAAGTATCCCACTTACAGTATGCCAAACAGCACAGTGACAAGCCTCAAACCTTCTGGCACAAAGTCATTTGGAGTGATGAGACCAAAATTTAGCTTTTTGGCCACAACCATAAATGCTTCATTTGGAGAGGAGTCAACAAGGCCTATGATGAAAGGTACACCATTCCTTGTTTTGGGGATGTGTGAGCTACAAAGGCACAGGAAACTTAGTCAAAATTGTTGGCAAGATGAATGCAGCATGTTATCAAAAAATACTGGAGGAACATTTTCATTCATCAGCCAGGAAGCTGCGCATGGGATGTACTTGGACATTCCAACATGACAATTATCCAAAACAAGGCCAAGTCCACCTGTCATTGGTTACAGCAGAATAAACTGAAGGTTCTGGAGTGGCCATCTCAGTCTCCTGACCTCAATATCATTGAGCCACTCTGTGGAGATCTCAGATGTGCAGTTCATGCAAGACAGCCCAAGAATTTACAGGAACTGGAGGCTTTTTCCAAGAGGAATGGGCAGCTTTACCATCTGAGAAGATGAAGAGCCTCATCCATAAATACCACAAAAGACTTCAAGCTGTCATTGATGTTAAAGGGGGCAATACACGGTATTAAGAACTGGGGATAATAAATGGCTTCAGCCAAACACTAACCATGAGTGAAAGAAAAGTTTTTGTGTTATCATTCATATTCTCTGAAAAATGGCCAAGAAATCATAAATTCTGCCAAGGTATGTAAACTTATGAGCACAACTGTATGCTAGATGGTAGCCAGATATACCTGCACAATCCATCCAGCTTCAGGAAATTGTGCTGATTAGAGTTTCTACATACACATGATTATTCATGTTTATGTCTAAGGAATTACACGTTGGGAAAGGGATGGGGTTACCTCTGGAGCTGTGATACAAAGACTGGACAAGGTTTCCAAGTTGGCCACCAGCCACAGTATAGCCATGCAAGGGCATAGATTTATGGCTAAGGGCAGAGCTTTGCATCACCCCACCTCTGAAACATTCAGGACCCCTTCACACCTACCATCTCCTTTATTACACATACATTAAGGCATGGTGATGTGCATATTAACATGTATTGCACTAATGCAGCCCTTTCACTTACAATGGGTTGCCAAAACAAAATTAGAACCTGCACTTTTTTCCTATCTCACTACTTAACATTTAATGTGGTCCATTGACCCCTAATGTAGTAGAGTGAAAGAAAAGTTTTTGTGTTATCATTCATATTCTCTGAAAAATGGCAAAGAAATCATAAATTCTGCCACGATATGTAAACTTACGAGCACAACTGTACAATGTAGTACTGACATATAATCACACACATAGGTTGGACTTGATGAACTTGTGTCTTTTTTTAACCTCGTCTACTATGTAACTATGTAGCTTGAATGTGTTGCAATCTCTACATGTCATGTACATTTTGCCGCTGACGCAAATCGCAGCATTTCAACCAAGGCATATCTAAATGAGGCCTAATGAATGTGCTGCCAGCACACCACAAAGAACAAAAAAATTGACTTTTCTATTTTTTATGAACACATTGCACCACGAGGCACAGATTTTTTCATGGTGCATTGCAACCATGTTCAAGGTGCATTGGGGCCCCACACTGCAGATCAAATGTTATTATGTATCGCAGTAAAGCACACATAAGTGCAGTCCACAGATATGAAGCCAGCCCTAAAGCCTCTATCCAGTCAAAAATAGTCATGTTAATGCAAAACTAGAAAAAAAAACTATCAGGATTTTATTTCTGACATTTTCCTTCAACTTCTGTACCTGAGACACCTGTACAGTGAATGTGAGATCAGTTGACCTTGGCACAGGAAGGAATAGTCAAAAGTTCTAAACCTTCCTCACACAGATTGGTTTCTGTCAGTGCCCTCATTTAAAAGATATACCATCATTTTAAATGTGTTTGCCTTTGAAAGGTGCAAGGCCTTTTCGTCCACATCGGTACCTGACCTCACAAATGTGCTTCTGCAAGAATTGTTCAAACATTCCCTTAGACACACACCTAAACCTTGTGGACAGCCTTCCCAGAAGAATTGAAGCTGTTATAGCTGCAAAGGGTGGGCCAACGCAATATTGAACCCTATGGACTACGACTGGGATGCCATTAAAATTCATGTGCGTATAAAGGCAGGTGTCCCAATACTTTTGGTAATATAGTGTATATTTATTACCTGAGGGGTGACTCTATAAATCCTTGGAGACAGATTCTATGTTCTCCTGAAGAAATGAATACAGTTCATGAAATGTGTTGCGAGTCCAGTACAGTCCCATCAGTAATTAATACCAAGATCTAACATGTATGCTATACATTAATGATGGGACCCTGGGTGGGGTGGGCTTGCAAGATATGACTGTCATTTCTATCAGTTTTTATTTAGTGGTTTTAAAGCATTATTGAGAAAATATATAATTTTAGCTATGATATTGGATTGATTATAATTATGATACCTGCAAAGTCCCATCAAAACATTGCTTTGTATAATTTCATTTAACCACTTGCTGTTAAGAGCATTTTTAAAAAATTGGATTTTTGTATTTAAATCAATTTTTTTTTAATAGTTTTTACATTTATTTTAATAAAATGTGCTTTGCGCATCAAGAGAGTGACATTTTTGCCCATTCTTCTTTGCAAAATAGCTCAAGCTCTGTCAGACTGGATGGAGAGCCTCTGTGAACAGCAATTTTCAAGTCTTGCCACAGATTTCCAATTGGATTTAGGTCTGGACTTTGACTGGGCCATTCTAACACATGAATATGCTTTGATCTAAACCATTCCATTGTAGCTCTGGCAGTATGTTTAGGGTAGTTGTCCTCCTGGAAGGTGAACTTCCGCCCCAGTCTCAAGGACTGCGGAGTCCAACAGGTTTTCTTCCAGGATTGCCCTGTATTTGGCTTAATCCATCTTCCCATCAATTCTGACCAGCTTCCCTGTCCCTGCTGAAGAAAAGCATCCTAAAAACATGATGCTGCCACCACCATGTTTCACAGTGGGGATGGTGTGTTCAGGGTGATCTGCAATTGTTAGCTTTCCGGCACACATAGCGTTTTGCTTTTAGGCCAAAAAGTTCAATTTTGGTCTCATCTGACCAGAGCACCTTCTTCCACATGTTTGCTGTGTCCCCCACATGGCTTCTCGCAAACTGCAAACGGGACTTCTTATGGCTTTCTTTCAAAAATGGCTTTCTTCTTGCCATTCTTCCATAAAGGTCAAATTTGTGGAGTGCACAACTAATAGTTGTCCTGTGGACAGATTCTCCCACCTGAGCTGTGGATGTCTGCATCTCCTCCAGAGTTACCATGGGCCTCTTGGCTGCTTCTCTGATTAATGCTCTCCTTGCCCGGCCTGTCAGTTTAGGTGGACGGCCATGTCTTGGTAGGTTTGCAGTTGTGCCATACACTTTCCATCTTCAGATGAAGGATTGAACAGTGCTCCGTGAGATGCTCAAAGCTTGGAATGTTTTTTTTATAACCTAACCTTGCTTTAAACTTCTCCACAACTTTATCCCTGACCTGTCTGGTGTGTTCCTTAGTCTTCATGATGCTGTTTCCGGTTCTCTAAGTAACCTCTGAGGGCCTCACAGAACAGCTGTATTTATATTGAGATTAAATTACACACTGATGGACTCTATTTACTAATTAGGTGACTTCTGAAGGCAATTGGCTCCACTAGATTTTAGTTAGGGGCATCAGAATAAAGGGGGCTGAATACAGATGCACGCCACACTTTTGAGATATTTATTTGTAAAAAATTTTGAAAACCATTTATCATTTTCTTTTCACTTCACAACTGTGTGCCACTTTGTGTTGTTCTGTCACAAAAAATCCCAATAAAATACATTCATGTTTTTGGTTGTAACATGACAAAATGTGGAAAATTTCAAGGTTTATGAATACTTTTCAAGGCACTGTAATCATGAAAGATGGCCCTAAAACCATTGCTCTCACTCTCATGTTCGTGGCAATACTATGCATGTCTCAGGATGAAAAGTGTATCTAAATTCAAATGTAAATTTGTAGTTTGGATGAAGTCTGGAAGGGTTAGAACCCCTGTTAGATTTCTGTTTCTGTTTCACCCTCTCTATTTGCCCTGATGACCGTTGTCATAGAGACAGAAAGTGATGGGAACTCCAAAATTATGAGTTGTCACTAGAACAGGAACAAAGAGAAAGACTTCCAATGGGGGGCTCCAGTAACAACTTCCTTTAGTGTGGTGAGATTTCACCTCACTTCCTGTTGTGTCCCTGAAGACACAGGCAGCCAAAAAAAAATGACTGGTAATTTAACCCTTCCTTCCTCTATCAAAATTTAAAAAATAGGTTGTGGCTTTAGATACATTTTAGGAAAATAACCACATTGAGTGATATTCCATTCTTCACGTATATATACTGTGTATTCCCTTATATAGACTGATGGTCAGAGCAGCTCAGGGTTGGTCTTTGGGAAAAATAAAAAGGGGTAAATAATAGAACAGTAAATACAGAAAGGCCAAGAGAGAGGAAGACTAAAGGGTGAGAAGAAAAGGTGGAGTTGTCATTTCTGACATCAAGCAGCCTATGACTGTTCTGCTCTACTCTTATATATTTTATTGGGTCTCATCACTTTGTATGACTGCAAACAGCCCCCAGGGAACAAAATAAGTAATGACTATTCTTTCTTTCCCTTCCCTAGGCAATTTATAAAATGGTGGGTACTGTGATCATGATGAAAATGAACGAGGACGGCTTGACGCCCGAGCAGAGGGTAGACAAGATTTTCAGCAAGATGGATAAGAACAAAGACGACCAGATCACGCTGGATGAGTTCAAAGAAGCCGCAAAGAGCGACCCTTCCATCGTATTACTGCTCCAGTGTGACATTCAAAAATGAGCTCGCCCCCACCGGCGCGTTTCGGACTGCACAGAAATGTCAATGTTCCATTCAGTTTGCAGCTATCTCCACAATGAAAACCGAAAAAAAAAAAATTAACAAAAATAATTGCTTGGACTACCTATAAATGGACTTGCTTCTTGTGTTTGAGACACTCGTGTGCATGAGAATGTCATTTGCTAAAGAATTTTAAAAGTATATATAATATATATATAAATATATATTAAAAAAACGATAAAAAATAAGGAAAAAAAAAACGACTGCCACAATGTGAAGTGTGCAATGTAATTTCATAAGTCCCTAAAGCTTGTGCATCAGTAATGTACTGCATAATATTATTTATTGTTTTACTGATGCTAGCTGTGTGTCTCCTATGTGTTAGTGGTTAGTGATGACACTGATTGCCATGGCGATGTTACTGTTCCAACTAATCCATTTCACCTGCTGTAAAGTAGTTCCAGCAAGGCGGAGGGACACGAACCTCGGCTTATGGATCTGCCCCGTTTGCCCCCCCCTCCCCCTTTCCACATCTGTGCTTGTGACGTCAGTGAATTTAAATGTTAATTCATTTGCATGCCTCTTAGGTTTGCCTTAATTCTTACCTCATTTGCACCCTTGAAGAATTTGTAAAGAAGAGCCACAATCAAGACAAAAACACTACGAACAAATGCAAGTCCCACTGAAACCTGCCCAAAAAATATGAGTTCACAAAAGCATATATATATATAGAAAGAGGAAAATGTATATGTATATATATATAGAAATTTCAGCCAAGCGGATATATATGTTTATGTATATAAGTATTATATACATACATGTACCCATACATAAGAGGCCTATACGAGTAGACAAAAGCTGTTGATTTAAAGGGAGCAAATGCAGTATTGATAAATGTATTGATGATATCTGACTCAGTTTTCAAAAGAGGTTGCAATATATGTCCCCAAATAAATGATTTATACCATTTGACTCTTTTCCACACAATATGTATACTCTGTTGCGTTGGGGATAATTTTTCAGTGAATGGAGACCTCAGGTAGGCCCAGTACACAATAACGTTGGGTTTTATTTACCTGCTTGAGATAAGCGCTGGGGAGTACCGGTGTTCCGTCAGAATCGGTAACCCATCGGATTAGGTAACTGAAGTGACATTCTGTCACTACACCACGACGGCCACCTTGCTACACCCCTCACTCGGCCGCAGTAAGCCTGCAGTCAGAAGGCGGCAGCGGACATCTTTTTACACCCACCCAAGCCTTGAATTTCACACTTATTTTTGCCAGTAAACTCAGCTGATATAGTGAAATACAGTATTTTGAAATCTGTCAGACTGTTTTGATATTGAATTTTAAAAATAGTGGTGTTCTGTCAGATTAGCAAACCTGTGAGATCAGCAGGCTTGCTGCTGCTTTTAAAATGCAACATTAAAACAGTGTAACAGATTTGAAAATACTGTATTTCACTATATAAGCTCAGTCTAGTGGTAAAAATAAGTATGAAATGCAAGACTTGTCTGGGTGTAAAAAGATGTCCTCTGCCGCCTTCTGACTGCAGGCTTACTGCGGACGAGTGCGGGGTGTAGCAAGAAGGCTGTCGCAGTGTAAGAATTTATAGATTTGCCACTACTAAAATCTCTATTTCACTGCAAACAATCTTTGCCTTTCAGCTCATACACTTGCATTTTGAGAATGTATAACACAACTGCTGTGTAGTACTGCAAAGAGTATGCATTGGTATGGTATGCAATGGCAAACATGGCTGCCCCATACACATTTGCTAAATATATCTAAAAAAAAAAAAAAACATTATTTAATGATTAACGTAAAATGTCTTAATTGTTCACACAGGGTAGAAGTAATTCTGAAACACTGGGTTATGCTGCTGCCTACAGGAGATTGGACCTGTCCCCGAGGACTCCCTTGAGAGCATCCCTGCCAGAGGGGCGCAAAGACTCTCTAGAACGTGTATACTGCCCTGCCTAGGTTCCTGTTGGCCATCCAGATCACTGCTTGATGAGCAACGGCAGGGTACCTTCTAAAAGGATCCAAGACTGATAGACTGGATCACTGTCCCCTGCTTAAGTCCACACACTCTTCAGAGTTTTATTTAATGCCTTCAGGTTTGGCTCCCTCTGTATTGTCCATGGATGAATTTTATGTAATTGTGTCTAAACCTTGGGGAAAAATGACAGCCATGTAAGCTGAGTCAGAATGCAGGGGTCTCAAGTGTGCTCCCGTTCTGTTTCCTCCAGAGTCCATCTCTGATTTCGCTGTGGCTGCAGCTGCACTGCACATTCAACTGAAGATGTTGAGTGTACCCTATGCCTTTTGGATGAGTTGGTACATGAGGAGGTGCAGTCTGCTGATATAACTCCTAAACTTAAGGATACCATTTTGGTCCCTACTGATGGAGTATTCACATGTCTAGACCTGGAGTAACCTGCATCTGTAATTGCTAAACTTACCAACCTGGGTTCTTTTAAAAGTCCCCAGCCTGTTAAAACGTTTTCAGGGCACTCACTACTGCAACCCATTTTGTAAAGTGACTGGCCTCCAGATAAATTATTTACTCCTTTAAAATACTTTGCTAAGCAATATCCTATTGAGGAGGTATTCCTTAAGAAGTGAGCCATTCCCATAATAGATCACTATTTCCTGCCTTAACAAGACTGTTCTTGTGGAGGACATCCCAGTGTTTAAAGTTCATGTGAATAAAAGCTCTTTTCAAGGCATTATTCTGCCTAGTGGGCCCTGCCTTGCAACCTGTCATTGCTGTCATGTCTATCTGTCAGATCGTGGGTGCCTGGTCCAAAGATATATCTAGGGATCCTGGATCTCCTAACATATTTTTCAACTGAAGCTTTTGTATGTGGTCTTACACTACTGCGTTAATGTGTTAGTGGATATTATGCACCAAATATATATAGAATGGGTCTCCTTTCTGTACACATATGGATCCATATGTTGATTTGAGGAATATCAGTGCAAGATGCACTTATTGCATATGCTCTTTGATGGGGAACGCCTCTTTGGCGCATCCCTGGAAAAACATAATCAATTGTTTCTTCCAAGCTTTACGTTCAAGGTTAAGCCTGTGACTCAGTTCCATTGCAAGTCTTGGACTCCTAAATCCTTCAAGCCTGTGAACAAGTCCTCCTCAGAATAAGGAGATGCTTCTCCTTATCAGAGTGGGGGATGCCTGTTAGCTTTTGCAGCTGCCTGAATCCAAGACATTTCAGACACTTGGATACAAAACATGGTATCCAGGGTCTACAAGCTAGAATGTCCAACTCTGCCCTGCTTCATGTTGTCAAACCTGCCAACATCTCGACAAAGACTAGCAGACCTCCACACTGCTCTGACACAGCTTCTCTCTTAATAGGTCATAGCCATTGTTTCAGAGCAAAAGTTTTCGGGATTTAAAAGTCCTCAATACTTTCGGGTACAAATATTCTGTATGGAATCTATATGGTCAGTCATTGCCTCTGTGGACATCAAGGATGTTTACTTACATGTCCCCATCTCTCCGACACATCAACACTACCTGCTTTTTGTGGTGGATATATAACATTATTAATTTGTTGTCCTTCATTTTGGTCTCTCCATTTTATCTTAAGTCTTCACCACGCTGCTAGTCCCTGTACTCGCTCTGCTTTGCTCTCTGGGAATTCAGGTACTTGAATACTGTCAGTCAATTTCCAGAGAACTATTCAAAATCTGCAGATGTTCAGGTGGACCTTGAACCTTTAGAATTCAGCTCAAGTATCTATGCCAGTGTTTCTCAAACTTTTTTGTCTTGCGGCGCACCAAAGGCCGCTGGTCAAATGCGGGGTGACATCATGGTGCTTCCCACCTTTCCAGCAAATTAGAAAGCATCTGCAAGGAGGGGGGGCGCAGCAGGAAGGGGGCCCGTTGAAAAATATGTGAAGGGGTCCCACTGCAGGACCATAATAAAGGGCCCCGCAATGGCAGGAAAGTGCTCTGGGCTAGGGTTGGGGGCCCTTTATGTTTTTTTTTGCACCGGGGCCCTAAAGCTTCTAGTTATGCCTCTGCACGTGACAGTGCGCAGGCAGAGTTAAAAGCCCTGTCACACTCACCTCTCGCATAACCTAAGACTTCTGGAGCTCTGGAGCTTATTGTTCCCATTATGGGCAAGAGTGGGGCCTTCTGTCTAAGTTTTGCCTAAGGTCTCACAAAGCCTAGAGCCGCCTCTGGCTAAGCGAAAGGGATTCCCCCATCAACACTGACTATGTTGATAGGAGAATTGAGCGACTTTCTTTCCTGTCACCAGTGGTTGCAGGAAAGAAAATCGTATTATCTATGGCCTGCTTTATCTTATATTAAAGCCTTTCTTGTGCTAAAAAGGACACGGTTCTAATGAGGCCTCAGCGCACCTTTTCTTTCCAGTTTGGTTTCTCCCGTTCACCTTAACAAGGGCATTGTTCTCCCATCACCGTCTTGCTCTGAGATATTTAAGAGAGATTTTCCTTTATTGTCTGGATGTGGTACAGGCTATTTGTGTCTTCAGTTACAACTTTTACATGGACTGAGCCTTTTTTGTCATTCCTGAGGGAACCTTTAAGATACAGCTTTCTTCTCAATCCACCATCTCTAGGTGGATTTGTCAGCTCCCCATTCAAGCCTATAGAGAAGCCCGGAGCAAAGTAAGAAATACATAGGCGAAGGGCGGACATGACAGGGTTAACAGGGAGATGGTATCATGAGAAAGGGAAAATGTTTGGTGCCGAGGGGGAGGGGCCATGGAAGGTGTTAAATTCTGTCCCCGCCCTGATGAGTCATCACAAGCGTGGGGGAAAGTTCCAGGGAGCAGACAGCATGGCTGATGTGGAGAGGATCTTGGCCCAGCTTAGGGAGGAGGCAGCGGCGCGGGGGGCTTCATGGCTATAGGACACTCTGGGGACTGTGTTACAAGGCTTTGAGCCTTTGCCAGGTACGAGGGGACGGAGGTCCAGACCGCCGGATCGGTTCTCCCCGGACCGCAATGCGGGACCGCAGCGGAGGGTGGGGGGTGGTGATTCTGCTGGGACCCTGTCGGGTCCGGCGGCGTAGCGGGCAGCGTTAGTGGCCAGGGGGTGCCCGGTTAGTGTTCTAGGACAGCAGGGGGGATCGAGCAGCTCATTGCAGGCCCCTGGGGGGAACATGCGGCCTACAAGGCGCAGGGACAGTGTGAGTGCGGGCCCCTCCCCCACCATCAGGAGACTGTCACAGGAGACCGGACACGCTGTGCAGAGGAGGATGGCGTCACAGGGGACAGGACACACGGAGCAGAGGGCTATGGTGGCAGTCCCTGGGCTTTCTAACACTGCAGCAGGGGACCGAAAAGAGAACGATCGTGGGAGGAGATCAGGATTGGTGCATGGGAGAGCGGAGGCTGGCAGGACTGAGGTTCAATGCACTGGTCCTGGCAAGGCTGTCCAAAAAATCATCAGAGGGCTATGCTGCGCGGAGGCAGGGTCGGAGGTCAGCAGTTCTAGCGGCAACCAGGGCTGCATCGCATGGTGGGCCATCATCTGAGGAGGAAGAAGGATTGGAGCTGAGGTCCCCAGGAAACCAGTTCGGATCTGATGAGGAGGCGGGGCCATTAACCGGGAGCGTGCGGTCGGAGGAACACAGATGATCGGCTGAGGGGTCCACGCCTGTGCAGCCGGGTAAGTTACCTTCTTCTATGCATGTGTGGGAATGTCTGATACTGTTGGAGTTAGTAGTGGCTTAGCTGGGTCCGCTCCGGGTGCGGGGGTTTCGGGACCGTCCGGGGGGACTGCTGGGTTATTGGGGTTTTTTGGCCGGAATAAAGGACCTGGTACAGAAATTTGAGAATGCGGAAAGAGTCGCAGCTGGGCCAGCATCGGCATGGGTCTCACAAGTGGGAGTGCCGGGGATGCCGGTGCGGCTGGAGGGAGCTCGGTGGTGCCAGTTGTTGCGCCTAAAATCCCTGCTCCTGCTGTGGCGTCAACGGTGGGTAGTTCCCCGCAAGGGGACGTTAAAGGCAGAGGGAAGGCGGGACATTGTCAGTTTGGGAGATGCAGCAAAATGTGAAGTATATGTCTGCTTTGAGGGGCCACTGGGAGCTCATCTGAAACAGGAGGTGCGGGAAAAAACTGTGGAAAGGTGAGTACGTTGAGATATTTTCCCTGCTGCTTTTAAAAAAAATGTAACCTGGACAGGGTAAAACCGGATGATTCCAAGAAGGAGGACGAGGAACTGGTTACATGCGTTCGCGATAATGGCAAGTGTCATAGGGGAGAAGAATCCCGAACATTATTCGGGGATCTTCTGCTAACAGGATGCTATAGGGGAGGCCTACAGGGTTTATGGCGGTACGGGATGGCTGCGGTATGATTTCGTCAACGCAGAGCGGTAAGGCCAGAACTGAGATGGGATCACAAGGACATCAGCTTGTGGATGCGCCTGATGACGTCACCGAGGGCTCCCAGCCAGTTTTTCCAGGAGGGGCCGGTGGACCTTCGGCCCAGGGACAATCGGCCGAAAACAAAAAAGGGGTATGTTGGCAATATAATTCAGGGACCGGTAAGTTTGGAGGTGCATGTTGGTACAAGCATGAATGTTTTGGGTGCGGAGGAACTCATCCGGGGTCCAGATGCTTTAAACAGGAAAAAAGGCCGCGCTGGAGAGGCTGAAAACTGGAGGGAGGACCCCGGTGAAGGTGCGCAGAATGCGGCCGTTCCTAAGTAGGTATCCGGACAGGGAGGCGGTGAGGTTGTTAGAGTCAGGTTTTACAGTAGGTTTTGGGATTTCGTGTAATTTAGAGGTTGTTCCCCCCGTTCCGCGCAATTTGAGGTCAGCAATGCAACATCCGGACGTGGTTTCGGAGAAACTATTAGGGAGAATGGGGGGTCCTTTCCCATTACCGCCTTTTGTCGATTTGGTAGTATCCCCGTTGGGGGTGGTGCCAAAGAAAGAACGGGATAAGTTTAGGCTCATTCATCACCTCTCCTTCCTGAAAAGGGGATCGGTGAATTATGCAATTGATCAGGCAGATTGTTCAGTGTCTTATACATCATTTGATGCTGCGGTGGGGTGGGTACGGCGTTACGGCAAGGGAGCGTTAATGGCTAAGGCAGATGTGGAGTCAGCCTTTCGGCTTCTTCCGGTTCACCCGGATAGTTTCCGGTTGCTGGGATGCCATTGGAATAACCAATTTTATGTGGACCAATGCTTGCCGATGGGCTGCTCTGTGTCGTGCGCATTATTTGAACAGTTCGGTTCTTTTGTAGAATGGGTAGTACGGGATGTGTCAGGCATGAATTTGGTTATCCACTATTTGGACGATTTCCTTTGCATAGGACCAGCTGCTTCCAGAATCTGCGCGGTGCTCCTGACATCGCTGGAGCACATAGCGGATAGGTTTGGCATTCCATTGGCGCCCGAGAAGACGGAAGGACCTGGTAAGGTCATCAGTTTTCTGGGCATTATCCTGGACTCGGTGGCAATGGAATGCAGGTTACCAGAAGATAAGTTGGCGGACCTAAAAAGGGAAATCGCAGGTATGATTGGGTTGCGCAAAGTTCAGCTTCGAGATTTGCAATCGCTATTAGGTAAGCTGAATGGTGCGTGCTGCAGTTTGCCAATGGGGAGGGTTGTTTGCCGCAGGCTAGTGGCCAGCACAGCTGGTATTCAGTCCCCAAGGCACTATGTGATATTGAGAAAAGAACACAGGGAGGACTTGAGGGTATGGCATACCTTCTTGGAATCCTTTAATGGACGGGCGCTATGGATGTCGGAGCCAGTCAGCAACTTTGACCTCGAACTGTTCACGGATGCGGCCGGTTCCACAGGTTATGGGGCGTTCTTTCACGGGCAGTGGAGTGCGGGTACATGGCCAGGGGAATGGATTGAAGTGGGTTTTACAAAAAACCTAGTGCTGCTGGAACTGTTTCCGGTGGTTTTAGCAGTTGTATTGTGGGGTGGGGCCTTTAAGGATCGAAAAGTGCGGTTTCATGGGTACAATTTAGGTGTGGTGCAAGTGATTAACAGGATTACTGCATCATTCCCGCCAGTGATTAGGTTGTTACAACACTTGGTTTTGAGACGTTTGCAGTTGAATGCTTTCATTCATGCAGTAAACCTCCCGGGTGTGGAGAATGTTATCGCTGATGCGCTGTCTCGCTTCCAGTGGGACAGGTTCTGCGAGTTGGCGGCGGAGGCGGAGCGGCACAGGGTGCCTTGTCCCGAATGGTTGTGGGGGATAGCATTGGCTTCGTCGCCGGATGGATCAGGAAGTCGGTAAGTGAGGTGACCTGGTCAGCATACTCGAAAGTATGCCATGAGTGGCAGGCGTTGGTGCAAGAGGTGGGTGATGAGTCGGTGGATGGTGCAGTGGGGCTCCTGGTGTATTATGTGGCGAGAATGATGGAGGAGGGAGTGCCTGCATCGGCACTGCATAAGCAGTTAGCGGGTTTAGGGTTTTTGTTCAAATTACAAGGCCAGCCTGACTTTACAAAGGATTTCTGGGTGAGGCAGGCGATGAAAGGCTATCGGCAATCGGTGGTTCGTACGGACTCCAGGAGACGATAACCTTTCAGATTTTAACAGGTATGGTAGCACAGTTGGTGGGGGTTTGTTCCTCTGACTACGAGTGCACCATGTTTACGGCGGCATTTTTGCTGTCTTTCTTCGGGGCATTTCGTATTGGGGAATTGGTTAGTCCGTCAAAGAAGGTACAAGGGGGAATTGGGATACAGGAGGTGGCATGCGAAAAGGATGTTTTGTTATATTTTCGTAGGTCAAAGACGGATCAAATGGGTAAAGGGAGGTTGGTGCAGGTTTCCCAGTGCCGGGTTCGGCTTTGTGCCCAGTGGAAGCGGTTAAGGGATTTATGGGTATCCGCCAAAGGGGGGGTCCCTTGTTGGTGCATTTCGATGGGGTTCCGTTATCACGTTATCAATTTGTGGCCGTATTTAGAAAATGTTTAAGGGCTTTGGGTTTGAATGAGAAGGAATTTTCGTCTCATTCCTTTCGGATTGGAGCTGCGACAGAGGCGGCTAGAAATGGGATGGATGCAGAGGCTGTAAAACGCATAGGGAGGTGGGAATCGCGGAGGTTCCAGATATATGTTAGGTCTCATCTGGTGGTGGGGCTGTAAAATGTTAATTGGGAAGAATCCTGTTCATATTGGGGGTTAGGTTTGCAGAATACTGGTGATCATGGGTATTGTTTTTGGGTCATTTTCTTTACAGGTTCAGCGGCAGGCCTGGTTTGGATATTGGGCCATTCCTTTGTGAGCTACGGGGCCAGGAGGGGAGATGTGAGATTTGAAGGTAGACAGTTGGGTTTTTCATAGGAAGGAAGCCTGCATTAAGTGGTTTTGGTTCCCGGGTATGTTGTGGGGAAGATTGATTTCTGAGGTGCAGCGTTATGCGCTTAGGGACAGGGCACCGGATGTTTTAGTTTTGCATTTAGGGGGCAATGATTTGGGGGTGAGATCTATGGTGTATATATCGTGGGACATCAAATTTGATGTCTGGCGTTGGATGCAGGAGTTTTCAAAGATGGTTATAGTTTGGTCCGACATGGTGGCTCGGACAACATGGAGGATGGCCAGGTCATTTGAGGGTGTTAATAGGGCACGGAGGGAGATTAACCGGGAGGTGAGTAAGTTCATGGTGAAGAATGGGGGATTGGCTATTAGGCATTTGGAATTAGAGTTCGAAACTTGGAGGTACTTGAGGAGAGATGGCGTTCATTTAAATGATGTGGGTATTGATCTGTGGGCGTTGGGACTGCAGGACGGTATCCAGAGAGCTATTTGGGTGTGGAGGTGCACCAAAAGGTAAGGTTGTTACCTTTGGGTGCTGTGGCGGGCGTTTTGGTCTTTGCAGGGGAAAGAAGATATGGCACAATGAGAATTTCGGGAACTAGCGTTGCTATGGTCCTGATGGTACTGATGGTGGTTTCCGGATAACGGAGGTTAGACGGAAAGTGTTAATGGGGGCACTGCGGTCATTGGTTGTCTCTGAGCCAGCTTGTCGGCTTGAGGCCTATTATTTCATTAAGAGAAGGGCCGCAGTGCAATATGGTTATGTTACTGATGTTTTACGAATCTCCTGCAAAGACCAACGCTAGATAGATGAGGAATCTTTGAATAACAGATGTGTTTTTGTTATGGTATTTATTGTTTAATAAAGTAGGCTGCTACGGCCTTTTATAACTCCAACCCTCTGGTCTGGTCTTGATTGTTTAGAATAAGGTTAAGAGGTTGGGGTTTTTTAGGTAATGGGAATCACATCTGTTATACAACAGTCAAGAGAAGCCCGGAGCAAAGTAAGAAATACATAGGCGAAGGGCGGACATGACAGGGTTAACAGGGAGATGGTATCATGAGAAAGGGAAAATGTTTGGTGCCGAGGGGGAGGGGCCATGGAAGGTGTTAAATTCTGTCCCCGCCCTGATGAGTCATCACAAGCGTGGGGGAAAGTTCCCGCCCACCCTCCCTAAAAAAAAAAAAAAAAAAAAAAAAAAAAAAAATTGGAAAAGTGAATTGGGTAGTTTTGGTTGTGTGTTTTTTCTTTTTCTTTTCCAAAACAGGTTCGTGGAAGTTGGATGTCGTAGCAGTGGCGGGCGTTTTGGTCTTTGCAGGGGAAAGAAGATATGGCACAATGAGAATTTCGGGAACTAGCGTTGCTATGGTCCTGATGGTACTGATGGTGGTTTCCGGATAACGGAGGTTAGACGGAAAGTGTTAATGGGGGCACTGCGGTCATTGGTTGTCTCTGAGCCAGCTTGTCGGCTTGAGGCCTATTATTTCATTAAGAGAAGGGCCGCAGTGCAATATGGTTATGTTACTGATGTTTTACGAATCTCCTGCAAAGACCAACGCTAGATAGATGAGGAATCTTTGAATAACAGATGTGTTTTTGTTATGGTATTTATTGTTTAATAAAGTAGGCTGCTACGGCCTTTTATAACTCCAACCCTCTGGTCTGGTCTTGATTGTTTAGAATAAGGTTAAGAGGTTGGGGTTTTTTAGGTAATGGGAATCACATCTGTTATACAACAGTCAAGACTTAAGGATAGAATTCCTCGCTTTCCTGTCAAAGTGCACTCCACTGGATCAGAAAGTGATTTGTTGCCTTTTCAGCATCAGGCATCTGTTTCTAAGATTGCCAAGGCTGCCATATGGTTTCTGATCAAACATTTGTTAGGTTCTACCCAGTGAGTGTTCTGGCCTCATCTGATGCCAGCTTTGGTCATAAGGTTTTTCAGGTGGCTCTGTAAGCCTTACTGAACCCACACTGTTCGCTGTCATTTACTTGTGAGCTTGTTAGTATTCATTTCCTGTGTTACCTACCCCTCAGTTGAACTGCTTTTGGATGTCCCAGTGTCTCAGAAAAACTTCAACCCTTGGCTCCTAACGATTGGGAAAACAGGATTTTTGGAATCCTTTTCCTGAAGCTCATTAAGGCACACATGCCTCCCCCCCTCTTTTTCCTTGGATCCATTTCTAATATTGCTTTTCCACACAACTGGAACATGATGGGAGTGGAAGGGGTTATACCTGACTGTCTTACATCTTTGATTCCCAGAGTCCAATCTCCTGTAGGCAGCAGCATAAACCAATGTCTCAGAACTACTTCTACTCCATGTCCCTTAATAAACCCCCAAGAAAAGGATTTCATGGTAAGTCAAAAAGCCTTTTGTTTTTTACACCAAGCTGAACTCTTTTACATGTATCAGAGTAATGAAAGGGATGGTCGGCACTCAGGATGACATCCAAAATGGTATTTCTTCATTAAATACATGTACAAAGCTGTAAAACAGCCTACGTGTTTTGGACGTTAGTCCTTAGTCATGGCTAAGGACTAATGTCTGAAACACATAGGATGTTTTACAGCTTTGTACATGTATTTAATGATCCCTTTCTTTACTCTGGTACGTTGGAGGTGTCAGCAGCCTCAAGGTCTGAGCTCCAGGTGGAGCTTTTATGTAGGAAGGTTGCAGCACCTATACACCTGTTTTCGTTTACATGTATGTTTAAAAAAAAAAAAAAAAAGCTTTGAAACAGCTATACATTCCCTTATGGGACAACTCTTTCCAAAATACACTTTTTTTCCCTAAATAATAATGCATAACCAGCAATCAGTGGCTATAGTTTTAAAGTGGGATTTTTAAGTAAATTTATAGATAACATTTTTTTTATGTTTTGGTGTTGGAAACCCTGTCAGGTTTTTTTTGTAGCCTATGCTCATGCATTAGAGATTCACCTTCCCATTATGTCCCGGGAACCACTGTTATCAGAAATGAAAGTTATAGGAACTCCAACATTTTGCAGTTATTACCAAAACAGACAGAAATGGGGACACTTGCTCTAATGACAAATGTCTAAGATGGGATTTTCCTTTTCTCTGAGAGACTTCTTCTCACTTCTTGTTGTGTCCCTGGAACAAGAAGTGAAGGGACATCTCTCCAATGAGACACAAACAACAATTACCTAGGAGAAATTAGGTGCTTATGTGCACAGGCTTTAGTCTGTGTTGAGTAGAAATAGTAGATAAACAGTTAGAATGTTTGTTAACCCCTTCATGACCAAGGTCAAAACAAACCTTAACGGCCAAGCCCAATTTTGCGACTTTGGCATGTGTTAGTAAAACTCTACATTCCCTTAAAGAAGTCAGGTGACCAGTGACGCAACACGTTGGGCGTAGCCGGTGATGTCACTTCCGATGTCTCATATACCCGGAAGAAGTGGTGAGGAGGCGAGCAGCTTTCAGCATAAACTTACGGAAGTGATTTAAACAAGATGTTTAAAATGTGAATGGGCATTTTTATGTTTTAATAAAGACATACATATTTTAAGTGATATTGCACAATGAAATTCTCTCATATACTCTGAGCATTTTCTAAGGAGCGACTTCCACTGTACTATGGACTGCAGAGGATCCAGTATACAGCAGATGTCCTTTCATGACTGCTAAAGATCTTTAAACCCAAGGCTTGATTAGACCTGAGGGGTCTTCTCCAAAGGTGAGCAGGCAATTCACCCAGAGGTGGTGGTGATAGTCAATGGATCACTTATAAATTATTTTGTGTCACGGATTGGAGTGGGTCTTATTGTGAAGAGGAAATTCCAGCTCACATATTATTATTATTTCATTTTGGACTTTATTATTTGATTTTTTTTTGTATTCATTATTATTGTGTGATTTACAGTATATATAAAGTTTTTATGTTTACAGCAATAGGCTGACTAATAGATCAATGGTTTTTGGGCAATAAAGGTGGCAGATGTTTTATATTAGTGCTGTTAAAGTCGATCGTTATTGTTGGTTTTGCATACACAACAATCTCACCAGTTGAACAAGCGCACCATTTTTTTGACTATTAATAACTCTACTTATCATCGCAACTACTTAGTGTAACCAGGTGGATTATACCTTGTTATATTTCAGGACAAATTGGGCTTTCATTTGGTGGGAAATGTTAAAGGATATCTCCTGATTTTTTTTTTTTATTATGAATGGAAAACTGGTCCAAAATAGTAAAAATAATAATATTTTTATGCCATCACCATGACCCACCACAAAAAACACTGGAAATCTCCTACTCCTGACAATCACAAGGATACCACATATGTGTGCGTGATTTGTTCCATGTACCTGTAGTAGGACCAAGAAACAATAGTACGTTTTTTTTGGCCCTACCTAAACACACTGACACTAATGCCGTGTACACACGGTCGGACTTTTCAGCAACAAAAGTCCGACGGCCTGTCTGACAGACTTTTGACGGACTTTTGGCGGACTTCCGATGAACTTTCTAACGAATGGACTTGCCTACAAACGATCACACAAAAGTCCGACGGATTCGTACGTGATGACATACACCAGACTAAAATAAGGAAGTTGATAGCCAGTAGCCAATAGCTGCCCTAGCGTCGGTTTTTGTCCATCGGACTAGCATACAGACGAGCGGATTTCTGGGTCCGGCAGAGTTACGACGTAAAGATTTGAAGCATGTTCCAATTTTTAAGTCCATCAGATTTGCAACTGGAAAAGTCCGCTGAAGGTCTGGTGAAGCCCACACGCGATCGGATTGTCCGCTGGATTTGGTCCGTCGGCGTCCGTCAGACCAGTGTGGTCGAAAAGTCCGACCGTGTGTACGCTGCATAACACTTGCACTGACACTAAATATAAAACCTTGTTTTTCTTACCTAAAACACACTGACCCTAAGACCCCATTCACACAGGGACGACTTGTCAGGCGACCTAGTCGCCTGACAAGTCGCCTCCCGTTCTGTACTATGGAGCCGTTCTAAGGGGAGCGACGCAAGTCGCTCCGACTTAGAAAAAGGTTCCTGTACGACTTCGGGGGCGACTTGGGGCGACTTGCATAGACTTCTATGCAGAAGTCGTTTTGCAAGTCGCCCGGGCATTCGTTTGCAGGTCGCCTCGCTGAGGCGACCTGCAAGTCGTGTTGCCCCTGTGTGAATGGGGTCTAACACTGCCACTAACAGACACTTGCACTGACACTAACAGTAACTGACACCTACACTCACTGAACTAGGTCAAGCACGGAACTTGTTAATCTTTTCTTTTCCAACAGACTTTTTTCTTTTTTGGAAAGACATCTCCTGCAGAGGAGGAATAGATACAGTGTATCTTTTCCTCCTCCCTAGCAGAAATGTATGTTGCTTCTCCTCACAGAGGATAAACAACATTGGGGGGTTACAGAATGAATCATCGTTGTGATAGCCAATCAGCAGTTATCACAGCGATCATGTGATCAGGAATCTGACAGTCCGGTCTCAGTGCTGGGAGTACGCAGTTCACCTGATTTGGATGTAAATACCCTCAAATTAAAGCTGAAAATCTGCAGATAAAGCACATCTTGTTCGTTTCATTTCAAATCCATTGTGGTGGTGTATAGAGCCAAAAAGATTAGAATTGTGTCGATGTCCCAATATTTATGGACCTGACTGTATATTCACTGATCGGCCATAACTTTCTGACCACTGGCAGGTGAAGTGAATAACATTGATATCTTGTTACAATGACATTTGAATGTGGGTGGGATATATTGAGCAGCAAGTAACCATGTTGTCCATGAAGCTGATGTGTTGAAGGTAGAAAAAAATGTGCATCACAGTTTGTTGCGTTTGGGGCTGCATAGCCGCAGGGTGGTCAGGTGGGATGCAGTATGAGAAGAAGGCAAGCCGGCGAAGGCAGTGTGATGCTTTGGACACTATTTTGCTGGGGAACCTTGGGTCCTACCATTCATATGGATCACACTTGACACGTACCACCTATCTAAACATTGTTGCTGACCAAGTACACCCCTTCATGGAAACTGTATTTCCTGATGACAGAGCCCTCTTTCAGCAGGATAATGTGCCCTGCCACACTGCCTCCAAATTCTCCAGATCTTCATCCAATCGAGCATCTGTGAAATATGCTGCAAAAACAAGTCTGATTCATTAAGGGCCCAACCTGCAACTTACACTTATTAAACATTATTAAAAGTCAGACAGAGGTTTTAATTGTTCCCTAACTGTCAAAAAAGCTAAATAAACAATTTTTGTTGTGTTCCATGTTAAAGAGTTAGTTCATCCTTACAAAAAACACAATACCGTATATACTTGAGTATAAGTCGATCCGAGTATAAGTCGAGGCCCTAATTTACCACAAAAAAAAAGGGAAAAACGTATTGACCCGAGTATAAGACGAGGGTGAGAAATGCAGCAGCTACTGTAAGTGGAAAAGAGGGTCAACAATGCCCATTTGCAACCTCACTGTGCCCATTTGCAGCCATAGCTCCCCCGAACTTTAAACTCGGTAGTTAAGGGTTCCTAGATGCCCCCTAGCTGCAGCCAAAATTTGGGGTCTCTGAACCCAAAGGGTCCCAAAATGACATTGCTGCAGATGGACACAGTTGACCGAATTTGGGGCCCCGTATCTTGGGGCCACTTAGTGCTAAGAACCCCAAATTTGGTGTGCAAACCCAGTGGAACTAGCACCATAAAATAGCCAAAACTAGGGTTTCTAGCACCAAGTGGCCCCGAGATACAGGGCCCCAAAAATTGGTTCAGAAATTTCAAGCACTTTTCTGCAGCAGAGAATGACATTTTCACGAACCGGCTTTGGGGCCCCGTATCTTGGGGCCACTTGCTGCTAGGAACTCCATCTTTGGACACCTTATGGCACCAGTTCCACTGGGTTTGCACACCAAATTTGGGGTTCCTAGCACTAAGTGGCCCTGAGATACGGGGCCCCAAAGTGGGTTCAGAAAATGTCAAGCACTTTTCCGCAGCAGAGAATGACATTTTCCAAACCGATTTTGGGGCCCCGTATCTCGGGGCCACTTAGTGCTAGGAACTCCATCTTTGGATATGTTGTGGTACCAGTTCCACTGGGTTCCTGACACCAAGTGGCCCTGAGATACGGGGCCCCAAAATTGGTTCGGAAAATGAAATTTTTTGCTGCAGAAAAGTGCTTGACTCCAGTATAAGTCGAGGGGGGCACTTTCAGCACAAAAAAATGTGCTGAAAAACTGGACTTATACTCGAGTATATACGGTAAGTGGTAAATATTAAGATAATAACTAATGCGCAAAAACCACAATAGGACAAAATAGACAAGGAGCCGCCAACATAAATGGTATACTCACATAACCTTACTAAACATATAATAGAAAATATGTAGCGCTACCTCGGTCCCAACATGAAACAATATTAATTAATACGTCCAAAGCAAAAATAGTAAAAAGGCTCCGTACAATAGTATGTACATGTAAAGTGCAAAGTAAAGTACAAAAAAGTAATTCAATCTCACACCCAATATGATGGAGAATCCAACCTCACGTGGCAAAGTGTACTAAATAAATCATAAATAGTGTTTCCAAAAACGTCCAATCAATATTGAGCATGAAAAACAACCGAATACTAATAAATAATAATGATGGCATCCATGTTCACACGTGTGCGATTCACAAATGTAATAAAAATGCAATTTTACATAATATAACAAAGTGCAATGTGCATGATCAAAAAATAGCTAAAGCTAAAGGCAGTGAGTGCTTTCACATAGTGTGCCTGTAATGGAGGGAGGAGTCTCCATTTGTTAAACAAGAAATCCAGATTATCAATCAAGTGAGGGCGAATATCATCCCATCCTGCTCCGATCCCATTTCCCAAGGGAGCTGTCATCTGGATCGGGAGCTGCATTTTGGGGAAGCTGTTCCAGAGATAATATCCCTACCCACCTGTGGGCATAAGCGTGACTCGGCCCATCTGGGGGCAATGATCACTGTGGTCACTGCACATCGTACTTGGGAACAGGATTGGATGAATTATTCATAAACGTCTTGTTTTCTTCATCACTGCACCAGCACTTTTGTATTTTTTTAGAAGATTCCTTTTTTTCCTGTATTTTTCATTTTTTTGGGAACGTTATCAGAAGCCACATTCCTAGGTCTTTGGACTACACCTGAATATTTTTATATTTTATTTTCTATATCACTTCACTTAAAGTTATGAACTCACAATTATTTGAAATATTTTTCTTCACTGAATAATTTTTATTCATTATACACATTGCACTCTATTAGAAATTATAAGTTTTGAATTATCTTTTGCACTTTATTAGAAACTAATTATACATCTGCTATATTCAATTACTACATATGTGAATTGCATGCTTGCGGAACTTTTTGCACATTATATATTTTTTATGAATTTCATTATTATTATTATATGCACATTGCACTTAGGTAGAAATTTTATATTTGTTTAGTCGCATTGAGCTTTGCATCTGTAAATCGCATATTTGTGGAATTAGTCATTTGTAGTTATATATATACTACATGTTGCTTTCTTGTTTGAAAGTTACAGTTGTGAAGTGTCTGCTTTATGATCATGGGGTCCTTTAGCTATTTTTTGATCATACACATTGCACTTTGTTATATTGTGTAAAATTGCATTTTTATTACATTTGTGAATCGCACACGTGTGCACATGGATGCCATCATTATCATTTATTAGAATTCAGTTGTTTTTCATGCTCAATATTGATTGGACGTTTTTGGAAACACTATTTATGATTTATTTAGTACACTTTTTCATGCTCAATATTGATTGGACGTTTTTGGAAACACTATTTATGATTTATTTAGTACACTTTGCCACGTGAGGTTGGATTCTCCATCATATTGGGCGTGAGATTGAATTACTTTTTTGTACTTTACTTTGCACTTTACATGTACATACTATTGTACGGAGCCTTTTTACTATTTTTGCTTTGGACGTATTAATTAATATTGTTTCATGTTGGGACCGAGGTAGCGCTACATATTTTCTATTATATAATAAGCGGTAAAACTTCCTATGCGGGTAAGGGGGCATCTGTACACAAAAACAAACTGTGCAACTTTGACTAAAGTTGAATAATGCCCTTGCTATAGGTCATTTACATACCTCATGAACCTTCTTGGCTGGAATATTCCCAGAACATTGCTACGTGAGGCCTAGTCATTACTGCTCACCTCCACCATCACAAGAGTGAGCTTTATCTGTGATTCAAGCTCCTCACAAGCTGTTTCTCTCCCCTGATATAGTAGCTCTGAGTTCAGCATTTGAGAGCTTACTCCTGTGATGGTGGATGTAAGCAATAATGACTAGGCCTCATTTGGCAACTTCGTTAGCAATGTCCAGGAAGTATTACAGCCAGCATTTCTGCCTTATGTAAATGGCCTACACCTTTAACAACGGCCCTATTTAACTTTAGTCAGAGCTGCACAGTTTGTTTTATCTGCAGACCTTTCTTATCTGCATATGCAGCTTTTTGATAAAGGTGAACTAACCTTCTCATGTGTACCTTTGTATCAGTGGCGGCCCGTGCATTAGGGGTGCACGGGCGCTGCTCCCCCCCCCCCATCCATGCGTCCGGCCCTCTGATCTACATACAGGGGCGCCGGACTATGGATTCCAGTGGGGGGTACTGTGTTTTTAAAGCACGTGATTAGAGCCACAGGCTTCAAAAAAGGGTGGGCTCCAGGCACAGTGCTCTCTGGGAAGCCCACCCAGTTGTGCGACAAATGAATATTCGTTATCGCTGCACTGATCCTCCTCCCGGCCAATCAGGAAGTGGGTCTGACACCCTTTACCCAATTGGCTAACCTATTGGATTCCTAGGAGGAGGAGAGAAGAGACACACGGCGTCTCTATGAGAGGACTCATGAGCCACTGCCTGGGACACAGCTTGCCATTAAGTGCTGCCGGGGGGGGATACTGGAAAGGCTCTGTGCCGCTGGCAGCCCGGGGGATTGGATGATTCCCACTCCCCCCAAATAAAAAAAAATAGGAGCCGCCACTGCTTTGTATAGAAGTAATTCAGGACCTGCACACTGGGTTCCTCTTCTGGCCTGGTGATGGGATGGCTACTCAGAAACAATGGCACCGTTAGTTTGACCTATGAGCTTTCTGCAGCACCTTGTAAATAGAATAAGCTACGTACTGTGGATGCAGCACAGAGTAGTATTTATGGCGGATGTCAAGCCCAGAACACAGAGTATTCTTTTCTGGTGGTAGCTCGGATCTGGAAAGAGGTTCTCTTTGTAAGGATCACTTTTCATGAACAAGCTCTTGTGTCTATCTTATTGGTTATTTTAAAAACTAAAATATGCAATTGCACGGAACTCATCTATATAGAGCAATCAGCCTTAACTCTACGAACACCCTTTAATATTGGGTAGGTTGCCTTTTGACCCATTCTTGCTGCCAAAACAGCCCTGACCCATCGAGGCATGGATTCCACTAGACCTCTAAAGGTATGCAGCTAGCCATCAGTAGTAGATCCTTTAAGTCCTGTAAGCTGCGAGGTGGGGCCTCCATGGATCTGACTTGTTTTCCAGCAGATTACACAGATGCTCGAATAAACTGAGATCTGGAGAATTTGGGGGCCAAACCAACACCTTAAACTTTTTGTGGTGTTCCGCAAACCATTATTTATTTTTTTAATTTGAAATATAAGAAAGATTACATTACAAAACAGGGCCTGGCAAATGTACTACATCAAAAGAGAACATGTAAACAGTAACTAGTACAACAGTACCAATAACAACTCATGCTCAGCTATGTCAAGGCACAGTAGAGAGAACAAAGGGGCACACATCAAGCCTATGCAGCTCACTGAAGAGCAGAGGAGGGCCGAGGAGGCCATAAAGCATTACAGAGGCAAGATCCAATATCAGACTCCTCATGGCTCAGCATATGTGGGGGCGTCACCAGATTTCCCCTCAAGTAACAGCATTGTGCAAATCAAGAATCAGTATAAGAATCATTTGTAGCATATGAGGTCCCATATTTGTTAAATTTATGTGACCAACCTCAAGAGAGGTACATGTCTTTGTAGAGAGGAGTTTCTGAGTTCACCAGGGTCTTCCAAAATTCCACTGATGGTTCCACAGGCGATTTCCATTTTAGGATGATGGCCTTTCTCGCGTAAGACAGGAAAAGACCCAGTAGTGTTCTGGTTGTTCTAGCAAAGGCCAATAAGCTCCAAACCATTCTTGAAACATTTTTGCAGTGTGGCAGGGCGCAATATCCTGCTGAAAGAGGGCACTGAGACCAGGGAACACCGTTTCCATGAAGGGGTGTACTTAGTCAGCAGCAATGTTTAAGTAGGTGGTATGTGTCAAAGTTACATCCCCATGAATGGCAGGACCCAGGGTTTTGCAGCAGAACACTGCCTCCACGGGCTTGCCTTCTTCTCATACTGCATCCTGGTACCATCTCTTCTCCAGGTAAGTGACACACGTACACCCGGCCATCCACATGATGTAAAAAAAAAAAAACGTGGTTCATTAGACCAAACCACCTTCTTCCATTGCTCAGTGGTCCAGTTCTGATGCTCACGTGCCCATTGTAGGCACTTTTGGCTGTGGACACGGGTCAGCATGGCTACCCTGACCGGTCTGAGGCTACACAGCCCCATACACAACAAACTGCAATGCCCTATGTGTTCTGTCACCTTTTACTCAGAACCAGCATTCATTTTTTCAGCAGCTTCAGATACAATAGCTCTTCTATTGGATCAAACTACACAGGCCAGCCTTCATTCCTCTCATGTGCATCAATGAGCCTTGGCCGCCCATGACCCTGTCGCCAGGTTTCCTTCTTTAGGTCCTGACCACTGCTGATTGAGAACATCCCACAAGAATTGGAGTTGCTCTGACCCAATCGTCTAACCATTACAATTTGACCATTGTCAAAGTTGCTCAAATCCTTACGCTTGGCCATTTTTTTTGCTTTCAACAGATCAACTTCAGGGATAACATATTCTGCTGCCTAATAAATCCCACCTACTTTTAGGTGCCATTGTTATGAGATAACCAATTTATTTTACCTGTCATTGGTCATAATGTTATGGCTGATCAGTATATATTTAGAAGTTATGGACAATAAATCTACGCAGTGAAGCAGATACTTGAGATAATCCAACATGTGCCAATGGGTACCTGTAAACATAGGCTGTGATAACAGAGAACAAAAATATAATATAATATAAAATAGTGGAGACACGGTGTACTGTATAACATACAGTATTTATAGTCAAGGACAACATAACATAATAGAGTTGAGACACTGTACTATTATAACATATTTATAGTTCCCTAGTGTATGAGCAGAAATCAGGAACAAAGTATATGGTAGCAGGTCATAAAAAGAACCCCGCTCAAGTATAGTTTTCTCCAATGCCATTTGCTGTCACTTTAGCAGCTTCAAAGAAGACCTACATACATCATGTTCAGATAAAAGTACAGTTGTACAAATGGAAAAAAAAATGTGAATGTTTCATTATTACACAGGAGAGAGAACTGCTGCATTTCCAAATAGCTGTCCTACACACCTGTTTTTTTGTGTGAGGATTCAGATTGCGTTAAGGCTGGGCATTTATTTTTAAAGGGCTGTAAACACACCAAAAATGGCAGTACAACACACCAAAACACACCATGTGCATTGTGGAGTGCTGAACTGCAGCTACATTAACAACTACAGTATACACTATATTGCCAGAAGTATTGGGACACCTGCCTTTATACGTACATGAACTTTAATGGCATCCTAGTCTTAGTCCGCTGTAGGGTTCAATATTGAGTTGGCCCACCTTTTGCAGCTATAACAGCTTCAACTCTTCTGGGAAGGCTGTCCACAAGGTTTAGGAATGGGTCTATGGCAATGTTTGACCATTCTTCCAGAAGGACATTTGTGAGGTCAGGCACTGATGTTGGACGAGAAGACCTGGCTTGCAGTCTCCGCTCTAATTTATCCCAAAGGTGTTCTATTGGGTTGAGGTCAGGACTCTGTGCAGACCAGTCAAGTTCCTCCACCCCAAACTTTCTCAATAATGTCTGTATGGGTCTTGCTTTTTTCACTGGTGCACAGTTATGTTGGAACAGGAAGGGACCATCCCAAACTGTTCCCACAAGGTTGGGAGCATGAAATTGTCCAAAATGTCTTGGTATGCTGATGCCTTAAGAGTTGCCTTCACTGGAACTAAGGGGTCAAGCTCAATCCCTGAAAAACAACCCCACACCATAATCCCCCCTCCACCAAATGATTTGGACCAGTGCACAAAGCAAGGTTCATAAAGACATGGATGAGCAAGTTTGGGGTGGAGGAACTTGACTGGCCTGCACAGAGTGCTGACCTCAACCCAAAAGAACACCTTTGGGATGAATTAGAGCGGAGATTGCAAGCCAGGCCTCTCCAAAATCAGTGTCTGACCTTACAAATGCCCTTCTGGAAGAATGGTCAAACATTCCCATAGATACACGCCTAAACCTTGTGGACAGCCCTCCTAGAAGAATTGAAGCTGCTCTAGCTGCAAAGGGTGGGCCAACTTAATATTGAACCCTATGGACTAACACTGGGATTCCATTAAAGTTCATGTGTGTATAAAGGCAGGTGTCTCAACACTTTTGGCAATATAGTGTATGTGCATTGGTTTGCCATTCTAAATAAATGACAGCGCAGCAAACATATACCCAGTGTGTTTATATGTGTCACAGTAACACAATGAAACTGTGGGGTTGATTTACTAAAGGGAAAAAGACTGTGTACTTTGCAAAGTGCAGTTGCCCTCTGCAAGAGCAGGTGCTCCAGAGCTTAGTAAATGAGCAGAAGCTCTGCTGACTTCCATCATCCAATCATGTGCAAGCAAAAATTCATTTTTTTTTATTTTCCTTGCACAGGATTGGGTACTCTTTGCAAAGTCAAGCCTTACCTCATTTACTAAGCTCTGGAGCAATTGCACCTGCACAGGGCAACTGCACTCTGCAAAGTGCACAGTCTATTTGCCTTTAGTAAATCAACCCCTGTATGTTTTACAGGATGTCACTGCACTGCACAAAAATGGAGCCAGCCTGTGCCCCCCTCCATGTATGTGTTGCAGTGATGCACGTCATTCAGTGTGATGAGTGTTATTCATTTAAAATGGCACTCCAGGGCACTATACAGTAAGGGTCAAGCTGGTGGCCAACTTGGAAACCTTGTCCAGTCTTTGTATCACAGCTCCAGAGGTAACCCCATCCCTTCCCCAACGTGTAATTCCTTAGACATAAACATGAATAATCATGTGTATGTAGAAACTCTAATCAGCACAATTTCCTGAAGCTGGATGGATTGTGCAGGCACATCTGGCTACCATCTAGCATACAGTTGTGCTCATAAGTTTACATACCGTGGCAGAATTTATGATTTCTTGGCCATTTTTCAGAGAATATGAATGATAACACAAAAACGTTTCTTTCAGTCATGGTTGGTGTTTGGCTGAAGCCATTTATTATCAACTGTGTTTACTCTTTTTAAATCATAATCACAACAGAAACTACTCAAATGACCCTGATCAAAAGTTTACATACCCCAGCTCTTAATACTGTGTATTGCCCCCTTTAACATCAATGACAGCTTGAAGTCTTTTGTGGTATTTGTGGATGAGGTTCTTCATCTTCTCAGATGGTAAAGCTGCCCATTCCTCCTGATAAAAAGCCTCCAGTTCCTGTAAATTCTTGGGCTGTCTTGCATGAACTGCACATTTGAGATCTCCCCAGAGTGGCTCAATGATATTGAGGTCAGGAGACTGAGATGGCCACTCCAGAACCTTCACTTTATTCTGCTGTAGTCAATGACAGGTCGACTTGGCCTTGTGTTTTGGATCATTGTCATGTTGGAATGTCCAAGTAAATCCCATGTGCAGCTTTCTGGCTGAGGAATGCAAATTTTCTTCCAATATTTTTTGATAACATACTGCATTCATCTTGCCATCAATTTTGATCAAATTTCCTGTGCCTTTGTAGCTCACACATCCCCAAAACATCAGCGATCCACCTCCGTGTTTTACAGTAGGAATTGTGTACCTTTCAGCATAGGCCTTGTTGATTCCTCTCCAAATGTAGTATTTATGGTTGTGGCCAAAAAGCAAAATTTTGGTCTCTTCATATCAAATGACTTTGTGCCAGAAGGTTTGAGGCTTGTCTCAGTGCTGTTTGGCAGTAGGATTGTAAGCGGGATACTTTGTGGCATTTGCGTAGTAATGGCTTTCTTATTATTTTAAAGGGGGGTGATTCTTTTCTATACCCACTGTAGGTCGCTGAGGCAGACTGAACTGAAAGTGGCAGGAATATTAAAGAGAAAAAAAGGTATTTATAAAAAAAAAATTTTAAAAATGGCAGACTGAGGCATGAACATATTTTTTAAAGAGGGTGAAGATCTGCTTTAACTACTTTAGGCCCCAGTGGCATTTTAAAACAAGTCTGGGAGGTCATCTATTCATCCCAGCTACTCTTTAAAACATCACTGGGAATCAGTGGCTTCTACAGGTCCTGGCAGGGCTAAAATTGCTGGCTACCAGTGACAGCTGACATCCAGAACTGGTACAAGGAGCAGAAACAAACAGCTCCTGGGCTTCCAATACTTCTACAGATTGCTCCATAGTAGACATGTACGCTGCCAAAAAATGTGTTTCTTTTAGTTTCATTTGTTTTTTTCTTGTTTATCGGATAGTTCGTTATGAGTTCGTTACTTTAGATCATTCGTAACTTTGGATGCATTCATATTAATTTTGTTCCATTCATTTAGATGCGACAATCATTACTTCGGACTCGGACCATTTGTTCATTCGGACATTGGTTGTATTCATAACCTTCGTTAGTATGGATTTTTTTCCTTTTATTCAGTTTTTCGGGGTGCGGCGCTGGGATTAATTTAGTAGGCCTCAGACAGCTACTAGCACATGTATTTAAAGAACAAAAATGCATTCATTATTTCTTTATATTCAGCGATAACGAAAAGTCAGAAAGAACAAAAAATCCGAAAAACAAAATTATCCGGATTTAATTGATTCGTTGAACTCGTAGGTTGAATTGTTTTTCGTTCTTTCATATTTTCGTATTCTTGTTCTTTCATATTTTCGTTCTTTCGTATTTTCGTTCTTTCTGACAAATTCATTTTCGTACGCATTCGTCAAAGAGTCTTTCGTTCATTCGCATATATGGTATATACATAATTATATTGGTCCAAGATGGATCAATGTCGCTACTGTAAGTAAAAAACGCCATACCTGGAATTCTTCTTTAAACCACACAATTTACCCTGCGTTATCACAACACATAAGTGTGAATGGGTCCTAAGGGTTCCCAAGTTACCTAAGAGTACTGTGTAAACCAATTAGTCCTGACAAGTGTGAATAACCAAAAAATGTGTCTGCCTTCCCCATATCATATCCTGTTCATTTCCATTTCTGCTGTTTCCTATGTGCATATCTGCTTAATGTTACTGTCACCCTTGTAAGACATCAGCTGGCTGAGCAGAAACCTTTCTGGTCAGCTAATTAAAGAAAATGTACCGTGGTTTTTTTTTGTATATTATTATGAGCAGAACTATAAAAAAATATATTTTTGAAAGGTAATTTTTTTAGGTTTGCAGACTTTATTCACAAACACATTGTATCATTACACTATTGTTAGAATGTAATTTAATTTGTTCTTTTAAAGTGGATGTAAACCCGATTTTTTTTTTTTTTTTTTTTTATGTCATAATGTAGAGTATAAGATTTACCCCCCTTCATGACCATGCCATTTTTTAAGAGACGGCACTGCATTACTTTAACTGACAATTGCACAATAATGCAACGCTGTACCCAAACAAAATGTATGTACTTTTTAATTTTTTTTCCCCACAAATAGAGCTTTCTTTTGGTGTTATTTGATCACCTCTGCAGCTTTTATTTTTTGCGCTATAAACAAAAAAAATACAAACAATATTTTTTACTTTCTGCTATCATATCCAAAAAATATCCAATAAGAAAATGTAAAAAATCTAATTTCTTCATCAATGTAGGCCAATGTATTCTGTATAATGTATGTATTCTGCTACATATTTTTGGCAAAAAATCCCAATAAGCTTATAATGATTGGTTTGCAAAAAAGTTATAACGTCTATAAACTATGGAATATTTTTATTTATTTAATTAATTATTTTAGTAGTAATGGCAGCGATCAGCAACTTATAGCGGGAATGTGATATTGTGAACAGTCAGACACTAACTGACACTTTTTGGGGACCAGTGACACTAATACAGTGACCAGTGCTAAAAAAAAATATGCACTGTCACTGTACTAATGACACTGGCTGGGAAGGGGTTAACATCAGGGGCAATCAAAGGGTTAACTGTGTGCCTGACCAGTGTTTTAGTGTACTGTGGGAGGTGCTTTTACTATTGGAAGGCATAAATCCATGTCCCAGGATCCATGCCTTCCCTACTGACAGAACAGCGATCTGCCTTGTTTAAATAGGCAGACCGCCATTCTGCCTCTATACCAAATGATCGGTGGTTGCCAGCGGACATCGAGATCAGCTCCCACTGTGTATAGTCACAGGGGGAATGGGCCGCCGCCGGCGAAACGTGCACGCCTCAGACCAGGAAGTGTCGGATCATGTGCTAGGTATGTGATCCGGCGCAGCAATGCCACCTTGCCACCGTAAAATTAAGTTATACCGGCAGCAAGTGGTTAATAAGGGCAGCTTCAAACTGCCCCACTGCGCTTTTGCCACAGTGTGAGGGTAGTGCAGTGTACCACCGGTTTTGGCTTTGCCATAAACTTCTATTATGTCCCACAGTCTTGGTGCTTTTTCTTAAAGTGCACAAAAAGTCCTGCATGCAAATAAAAAGCCATTGAAATAAAGCCATTGTGAAAACTTGACCTTGGTCTCAGCTTCTGACACTTCCAGGAAGCACAGATAACATTACAGTGCCTGACCGCTGCCCCCTGGGAAAACTGGACCATCAAAATCCTGTGAGAATGCGCCTCTGTAATGGGCTGAAGTGCATTCTCACAGGATTTGAAGCCCAAGCTGATAGCCATAAGGCACGGCAATATCACCTGCACCTGAGGAAGTGTTAGAAGCTGAGACCAAGGTAAGTATATTTTCCCTTTTTTTCAATAGCTTTATATTTAAAACATCTTAGCCGATTTGCCTTTGAGGGTGGGGGCTTTCAATAGAGCGAGCTTTCAATTTTCATGTGTAGCACCCTTGTCCTAAACAGGACTGCTACTAAATCTAGTTGTGCTAGGTGGTAACTAGCCTGGCTAATTTGTAGCTTGATCAAATGGTTTTCTCCTAAGCTTGAATGGAACTTTGATTCTCTTTTTTCAATAGGTGGCACTGTTCCCTTTGGAATTCTCTCTCTTTTGTCAATAGCTGGCACTGTTACCTTTGGCATTAGTATAATTGATTACAATTAATTACAGGTTATAAGTTAATGTGCTTTCTCAGCCAATCAGCAGGAGTTTCTTTGACCGCTGAGGCTGCTGGGATGGTCTATTTATTGGGAGAGAGTTAGGTGATTGGTGTTCTTATCACCCGGGCTACGGCCTGGGTGGGTGTGTGGAGCAACAGCATAGGTGTAGGTCTGAAGCCTGAGAACTAGCCACGTGTAAAGGGGCTCAGCCCAAGGGGAGCCTGATCGTTGCCAGGTGGCATAGGAGGTGAAGTAGCCAGAGGGTCAGCCACTCTTGTTGCCGGAGGCAAGTGTTTAAGGGATGGAGTTCTGAAGGAGTACCAGAGCAGACTCTTCATCAGCCGGGGACTGTGAAGTGTTGGGAAAGCTTCAGGAGAGAACTCATCCAAGAAGTATAGCGGGTAGCTGTGAGTAAAGCTTTAAGAGAAGTACAGCGGGTAGCTGTGAGTAGAGCTTGAGGGATCCAGCGGGTAGCCGTGGGTGAAGCTTGAAGAATACAGCGGGTAGGTGTGAGTGAAGCCTGAGAAATCTACTAGGTAGCTGGAAGCTAAGCTTGAGGATCTACAGCGGGATACTGTGAGTGAAGTTGTTGCTATAGGAGACAGCAGTTGCTACAAGATACAGATTGCTGCCTAGTTCTATTTTTGTCCAATGAGTCTGCCTATTTTATATTGCATTTTCCTAAGGGTGTCCTGTGCCCTACCCCTCTCTCCCTTGTACCCGTTAAAAGAAATAAAGCTCTCTTTGTTCATTTTTCAAATGTGACTGGTGCCCATCTTTCCATCTTGCACTACACCCATCATGCCTAATAACCTGCATCCTGAGGAGGAATGTCAGCCCTTCCGGCATCTGGGGGTCACCACCAGGCCCTTGGAGGTTGGGGAGACAGCTACACATGTTAAGTCCATTATAACAAAAATACAAAATATTTGCAAAAGCATTTACCTTATTTAAAAAATATTTTTATCATGCTTTGTGAAAGAAATTCAGTTTTTAATGTCAATATAAATGGGACACACCACAGACTTACATATGCAGTTTTTATCTTCAGTAACACCAGTTGTTTTTAACGTAAAACTGGTCAAACATAGTGCCAAAAGCAAGCCTTGTTTATGCCAAACAGGACAACTTCTTCTTTTAGTAAAGGTGACCTTTATGGACCTTCTTTCCCCCCCCCCCCATAATGAAATCCCCATAAGTAAATACTTGCAGCCCTACTCCTAAGATCCTCACTGTATAGCCCTGCCAGGTACCACCCAACCATGTTTTGTGGGTCTGTATTTGTACTCCAGTAGCATAGTGCGAGGCACTTCAGGTTGCAGGTATGTACTGTAGAGCAGAGATAGAAACCTCTACATTTTTTATTCCTAACAGTGGTTTTGTTTTATTTTTTGGTGTGAAAGATGCTTTAACACAAAACCAGACCCCTAAAGTGAATCACTGACTTTTAGGCCGGGTTCACACTATTGTGAATTGGATGCAGGTTTCTCTACATCCAATTCACATGTCTGGAGATTATGACCGGCTCTCTATGGAGCTGGTTCACACATCTCCGGAGCAAATTGCACAGGAGTCCTGTGCATCTTCTGGTCCATTTCAGGTCCGATTTCAGCCAAAAATTGGAACTGAAATTCGACCTGAAGCGGAAACAGGAACGCACCTGACCCCTGATGTGAGCCACTCCGTGCGGCAGTGTGAACCTAGCCTTAATGCATATCTAAAATGTGGCTTTGAAAAATCACTATATCCTAGCGTTTTTTGGCAGAAAAATGTGCAAAGTCTTTTTTGCAAAACTAAAAACTTCGTACAGTGCTCCTTGCAGGTCTTTGTTGTATATTTACTGCACAATACGTGCAGTGTACATGCAAGCTCATGGGGACTGCAGGCCGTAACCCCAACCAACCTTAAATCTATAAAACATTAAAGACACAGAAACACAACCTAATGGCATGAAATGGCCACAGCATTGGTTTACCAAAACAAAATACCAATAATGATAAATAACAAGAAAACTACATTCAAATAAACAATGAGTACAACCAAATCTACCACCATTTAGCTCAGTTTTGAGACTTTGAGCATATTCCTGAGATATAGCAAACACCCACCCTGGATCCAGGGCAGCAGAAAATCACATAAAATACCGTGACAGGTGGGAGGGAGGGAGCTTGTTGCTATAAGGTCCAAAGGGGATCATTTTTGGACCCAGCCTCGTTTTTACTACGATTTTGCTGCGGAGCAGTGTGAAAGGGGCCTTACACTGGCTGGGAGGGATACTAACTCAACCCTGAAAATCTGAGATTAAGGCTATTTGCACACTGCTCTGACACGAAAGTGGTACGACCTCCAATTTGACTTTGCCCTGCAACTTCAATCCGACTTTGATCCAACTTATTGTGACTTTTTACACTCTATGGCATTGAAGTAGTATCAAAGTCGGACCAAAGAAAAACATGATAATAAACAGAAATTGTTAAAAAGAAAAAGTCGGACCAAAGTAGTGCAGGTTAAATTAGGTAAGTAGATCACAAGCCCCTGCAGGGAGATGGTAGTGTGCCAGTGAGGCCCTGTGAATCACAGTTCCATAGTTGACTCTGCTGAGCCTGGAGTGAACAGATTCCACTAACCCTGGAGCCCTTGGGGACAGGCGGCAAGCCCAATGGATGCCAGATCAATGGACGGAGCCAGCAACCACTGGTGCACCCAGAAATGACAGCTGCGGTCAGGGCTCATCACCACTGGCCGGGGGAAACGCCAGGAGTGGGCGGAAGTGCTCCACTATGGAGACAGTACTGTGTGGGCAACCAACAAGGGAGCACCAAATGATCCGTGATTAGTCAGCCACCCCCCGCCCCCAGGAGCTCCTAGACCTAGAGGCAGCCGTTCACTCCACCAGCAGAATCAACTATGGAACTCGTGAGTCACAGGGCCTCACTGGCACACTACCATCTCCCTGCATGAGCTTGTGATCTATTTACCTAAGGTTATCAGTCTGTTCAGTTTTCAGCACCACAAAGTATCGGTTTCGATATTGGGAGTATCTGGGCGAGTACCGATACTCCCTCAAATGCCTGGTATCGATACCGGTATCAGTGCATGACTAATCTAAAATGTCCAGTACACAAAGCAAACACTTCATGTATCCATAGGGTGTAGTGTGGCTCTGCAACCATACCAGGTGAGGGGGTGCTGTTCAAAACTGAAAAATGGTACAGATCAGGTAAATATAATAAAGTGTTTAGTATGTGAGATCCTTTTAATGCAGTGTTTCTCAATTCCAGTCCTCAAGGTGCACCAACAGGTCATGTTTTCAGGATTTCCCTCAGATGAAACGGCTGTTGTAATTACTAAGGCAGTGAAACTGATCAAATCACCTGTGCAAAATAATGGTAAGGATGAAAACATGACCTGTTGGGGTGCCGTGAGGACTGAAATTGAGAAACACTGTTTTAATAGAAGGTGTATTTGTCCTTAAAAGTCATGGTACATAAAACAGTCATTAACCACAGTGATCCAGCAGCTTTGTGTAGACAGTGTCCAAAAATATGTTTAATGCGTGCTTAGTGCACCTTACACTTTGCTTGTTGCCTTATTAAACAAAGGGCCATAGTATTTTCAGCATCCAAACAGTGTCTTCGTTACCAGCTTCAGTGCTTCCTTATGAGTCAGCCAAGCAATATCACCCTAATTAGCATGCAAATGAACCCTGTGCATATCACCAAGACATTCATGTACAGCAAAATAATGAGTCACACCTTCAGTTCAGGAAGAAACACAATGGATCATTACAACCTTAATGCGTTTTAAAGTGTAACTCTATCCACACCTAACATGGAGTTTAAATACATACAGTACACGTGTATTTTTGCTGCTGCTACAATATTCCTAATTGTCTCCAGTCACTCTTGATGTTCACATGACTCTACCATACCGCACAACCAGGAGGGTGACACCGCTATTCAAAGCTTGTGGCTTCCTTTGTTATTGTCAGCTAGTCATTATCAATGTGCATTAGCTCACTGCTGAGCTGTTCCTTTGCAGTGAGTCTCCAGTCTCTAAGGCTAAGTTTAGGCATGTAGCAAGATTGCCACACCTGCTTGCATTTGGTGGCACTATTGGCCGCCAAATGCAACATGGGGGTCATGTGTATGCCCCTCTGGCTATGCAGCTTAAGGGGGGGGCATGGGTAGGGTTTCCACCTCATCCCTTTAATCCCAAACACCTTTGCATTACACAGGTTCTGAGGCTAATTAAATGCAGATAAGGCACCAAGTGAGTTTAATTACCATTTCAATCAGCCACAGAACCTGTGTAATTAATATGTGTTCGGGTTTAAAGGGATGAGGTGGCAACCATAGGCATGTGTTTTTACACCCCCCCTCCCCCCCAAACGCAAGTCTAATGCCGCGTACACACGGTCGGACTTTTCGTCTACAAAAGTCCGACAGCCTGTCCGACAGACTTCCGACGTACCTTCGGCGGACTTGCGGCAGACTTTGTTACGAACGGACTTGCGCACACACGACCACACAAAAGTACGACAGCCTAGTACGCGGTGACGTACACCAAGTCCGACGAGACTATAAAACGGAAGTTCAATAGCCCGTACGACACCCTTTGGGCTCCTTCTGCTAATCTCGTGTTTATCTCGTGTTAGTAGAAGTTTGGTGAGAGACGATTCGCGCTTGTGAGACTCGTATTTTTCAGTTCGTTTTAACTGTTGTTCAGTCTGTGCTTGTGAGGTTTGTATCTGCTTTTCAGTGCGTTTGGTCAGTTGGCATTGAGAAATCTTTGTTTTATTGGCCGCTCGTTCCTGATTTTCAGGTCGTTCTTCACAGGCCTTGCTGTTCTTCAGTGCGTTCTGTTTAGTGCGTTCTGACCAGCCGACCGTTTTGAAGCCATGTTACCTGTACGTACTCGTCGTAGAGCTCGTGCATTGTATGTGCTTGGTGCTGTAGTTTATTCTTCAGCCCAAGACCAGTCCATGAACAGGGCGAGGAGGAGTTCATGGACCAAGAATTGGTTGCTTCAGCGTGACCAGTTCTGTCACATGCCTTTGCTCCGTGAGATCCGTGAGAATAATCCTGAGGATTTCAGGAACTTTCTCCGGATGACGGACCCCGTTTTTGACCGTTTGTTGGCTTTGCTGACCCCCTATATCAGCAGGCAGGATACCTGCATGAGGCAAGCCATCACTCCGGAGCAGAGGCTGGTCGCTACCTTGCGGTATTTGGCACAGGGAGAAGCCTGCAGGACCTTAAGTTCTCGACAGGCATCTCCCCCCAGGCTCTGGGGATCATTATCCCAGAGACCTGTTCTGCCATCATACAGGTCCTGCAGAAGGACTATATTAAGGTAAGATATTTTTCTTTTATTAGCATCACATGTTCTTTTATGTAATCTTTGATAATGTGATGTATTTCTTGCTTCAAACACTACTTACCATCATTGCAATATAGTGTGAATGTCCCCTTTTTATCCTCACACATGCTGGAATTTTTTACTGTTATTTTTTGTCATGCATGTATATTTTCCTTCAATAACCTTCCCAGCATGAAGTGATGGGAACATATCCACCTAGTCTACTCATTTGGAATGTATTTTGTTTGAGTGTATTTAGTGTGCTGCTAATGAGCAATTATCTAGATTTCACAACCCCCCCCCACCCCCACCTAAACTCACTCCAAATAGTTTGCTGCTAATGAGCAATTATCTAGATTTCACCACCCCCCCCCCCCCCCACCTAAACTCACTCCAAATAGTTTGCTGCTAATGAGCAATTATCTAGATTTCACCAACCCCCCCCCCCCCCACCTAAACTCACTCCAAATAGTTTGCTGCTAATGAGCAATTATCTAGATTTCACCACCCCCCCCCCCCCCCACCTAAACTCACTCCAAATAGTTTGCTGCTAATGAGCAATTATCTAGATTTCACAACCCCCCCCCCCCACCTAAACTCACTCCAAATAGTTTGCTGCTAATGAGCAATTATCTAGATTTCACAACCCCCCCCCCCCACCTAAACTCACTCCAAATAGTTTGCTGCTAATGAGCAATTATCTAGATTTCACCACCCCCCCCCCCCCCACCTAAACTCACTCCAAATAGTTTGCTGCTAATGAGCAATTATCTAGATTTCACAACCCCCCCCCCCCACCTAAACTCACTCCAAATAGTTTGCTGCTAATGAGCAATTATCTAGATTTCACAACCCCCCCCCCCCCCACCTAAACTCACTCCAAATAGTTGGCTGCTAATGAGCAATTATCTAGATTTCACAACCCCCCCACCCCCACCCTCGTTAAAATTTGCTGGAATGTTCTGTGGTGTTGATTTGTCTAAAGCAAATATATGTGGCACTTTGCAAAATGCATGTGCACTCTACAAGTGCATTTGTTCCAGTGCTTTAGTAAATGAGCAGAAGCTCTGCTGATTTCCATCATCAAATCATATGCAAGCCTCAAAGTGTTTTCATTAATTGCCCTTGCATGTGATTGTGTACTCCTTGCAACATGAATGCCTTTTTACATTACCTCATTTACTGTAAGCTGGTTAGCAACTGCACCTGCAGAGTGCGACAACTGCAGTCTTGTAGCCTTTTTAGTCCCTAAATTCCTGCGTGTCCTCAAAGTAATTTTTTTTAGGGATTTCACAACCCCCTAAAATGTAATCAATGTTCCATCAGAGGGGGTGAGCAATCTGATAAGTGTGCCTTTCCATATTAGTTATTCCAGAACAATTAAATTATTGAATGTTATACTGATGCTGGGGAATAATGTTTTTAATTGTCTAATTTTCTTGCAATGTTAGCTTACAAATTAATTGATTTTGGTTTTCTTTTTTGATTTCCCAGTTTCCTTCAACGCCACAGGAATGGCAGACTGTGGCATCCCATTTTGCCAGCCGTTGGGACTTTCCCAATTGTGGAGGGGCTATAGATGGGAAACATGTCCACATTGTGCCACCACCCCATTCGGGGTCATATTATTTTAATTATAAGGGGTTCCACAGTATTGTTTTAATGGCGGTGGTGTCGGCACACTATGATTTTTTATATGTGGACGTGGGGAAGAATGGCCGGATGTCGGATGGAGGAGTATTTGCCCAGACGGAGTTCTGCCAGCGTCTCCAGAGTGGTGGCCTGGGATTGCCACCTGATGAGGATAACGTGGAAGGACTCCCCTTTGTCTTCATTGCCGATGAAGCCTTCGCTCTCAGCAAGCACCTCATGAGGCCATTCCCCCAAAGAACACTCACCCCGGAGAGGAGGGTTTTTAATTACCGGCTGGCCAGAGCTAGAAGAGTGGTTGAGAATGCGTTTGGATTTCTGGCCAGCCGGTTCCGCCTGTTTCAAACAGCCATTAATTTGGCGGAATACAAACTTAATTTTATTGTTTTATCGTGCTGCATTCTGCACAACTTTTTAAATAAGCATGCTCCAAATTATATAGGCACAGTTGGGCCTGAGGCCGGACAAATAGAAGCCAACCTTCCAGGCCTGGATACTGTCCGTACTGGCTTGGCCCCCCAAAGTGCCCGTCAAGTTAGACAGCAATATGTTAATTATTTTATGGGTAGGGGGGCCATTGCAATGGGCCAGGATATCTAATTTTTGACAATAAAAAAATTATTGATGAAATCTTGCATTATATTTATTGCTTGCCTTTCTTTTGGGCTGTCTCCTAGGTTATGGTCGAGCAGTTGTAGTGCCAACTGTATTGTAATTTTAAATGTCTAAATAAGCTCCATTGCCACTGTAAACAACTTTTTTACAATTATAACTAAATGATACTGAGCCTTGAAATAACAAACCACACATTTATTTAATTCCTATAAGGAGATGTTTTTATTAATGGTTGTTATGCATTCAGTTCTGCATTT